>NC_025994.2:17329908-17377408 GCF_000442705.2 Elaeis guineensis
GCCGGGGCGAAGCGCGCCGAATCCTTAGCCAACCGGCGGGCGCCACGCGTCGCGCATCTGGGGACCTTGGTCGGCGCGGAGCATCTCGGCCGTCGGTCGGCCCTATATATATAGGACCTCCCGGACCCTGACCCACTTTGCCATTTGCTGGGGAAACTCTGTCCGGGCGATTTCTCGGTCGTCGCGGGCAGAGCTCTTCTCTACTTCCGGAGGGTCCATCGGTTCGTGGTCCTCCTTCCCCTTCTTGCTTTCTTCTCTTCTTTCCCTTCTTTCGTTCCTGCACAATGACCAGGAAACCGACTCAGGGAGCTCGGTCGGGGAACCCGACCGACGACACCCGATCGGCTCCGGAAGATGAGGCCTCCTCGCTTTCGGGCCGAACGTCGATCAGCTTCGGGAGCACTATCGCATCCCGGAGCAGTTTCGGCTCTATGCTCCAGGGGCCGGCGGTCGGGTCAACAACCCTCCGCCCGGCGACCTGGGGCTGTATGTTAGGACCTTCGTGCGGGTCTTCGACTTCCGATTCCGGAGTTCGTCCGGAATCTGCTTGATTACTACGGACTCTGTCCGGCGCAACTGGCGCCGAACTCTGTCCGGCTAATCATTTCTTTCGCGCTGTTGTGTCAGCTCTTGCCGACCAACCCCCGTTTCCCTCTTCCGGGCCTTCTTCGTGCTCCGACCCCACCCTAAGGCCCGAGGGTGGTGGCTCTTCAACCCCCGGAAGGGTCTTGCCTTCATAACCGGTCTTCCATCGTCCATTCATGGATGGAAGAACCAGTTTTTCTTTGTTTCCTCTTCCTCCTCTTGGGGCTTTCCTTCTCGCTGGGGTGTACCCGAACTGAGGCCAACGACAACAGTCGGGTCGACGTGGACGACCGGGAGGACTTCCACCGACTCAAAGACATGTTGGTCCCGAAGCAGAGGGAGCTTGTTTACCGAGCCAAGCTGGAGCAAGCTCTCTATGATGCCGGCCTGAGTCTGGTCCCCCGAATAGGTATCGCCCGATTCCTCAGCTTTTCTTTTTGTTCGGCTTTAGGGTAGTTCTGGTCCGGCCTTTAACAGTGGTCGGTTTTGCAGGGACACCGCCGAGGATGAGGCCGACCGACGCCGAAATTCGTCAGTTTGCCGCCGAGGAAGAGGCCAGCGTCGGGGGCAGGCCCTTCGCGCCCTTCCAAGAGACCAGCCCCAGTCCCGCCAACCGTGGAAGCGTCGGCGACCGAGGGGTCGGAGCCGATTATAGCCCTCGCGGCTCCGACCGTCCGAGTCGAGGAGAGGCCGACCGAGGAAGTGGCCGAAGGAGTGTCGGCGGTTTCGCCGCCGCGGGGAGCCGGATGTCGTTCGGGAAGCCGAACATCGTCCGGAGGCGTCCGCTGGCGCAACGGGGGGCGCCGGGTCGAACTCCAGCGTCCCATCGCTGCCAGCCCCGTCGGTCGGGGCAGCTGATCGGGGGAAAGCCCCGATGGAGCCCTCGGAGGAGGAGAGATCAATGCCCCCAGCGCATACTACCCCGAGGGTGCATCGGCCTTGGCCGACCACAACCTTGCGAGGAGGTTGTGCCAGGGGATCCTCCTCCCTACCGACGTTCAGTCGTTGCGATCTCGGCAGGTGACCGAGATGCTGTCGCGGTTCTACCCGTCGATGGTGGAGGTAAGCTTCGCGTCACCTTTTCCTTAAAAATTTTTGCTTGCCACATAATTCTGACAAAGCTTTTTTCCGTCGGCAGCTGATCTTCACCATGTCCGAGTTGGAGGCCGGATACCGAAGGTTCGGCGACGTTCGGCGCAGCCTTCAAGGAAAGGTCGGCGGCGGCCGAGGCCGAAAGAACGATGCTAGTCGACCAACTACAGGAGTCGGTCGACCGGGAGGCCAAGTTGACGGACGAGGTCTCCCGGCTTATGGCCGAACTGAAGTCGGCCAAGAAGGAGGCCCAAGCACAAAGGTCGGGTCGTGCGTCGTCTTCGACGCGAACGGGACAGTGCCACCTCCGAACTCCAAGGGGAACGCGAGCAACTTCGGGTCAGCCTGGGGAAGCTCGCGGAAACCGAGAGGACTTGTCCATCGCCCAAATCGACGCCGAAATTGCCAGGGCCGAGGCGGAGTTGGCGAAGGAGGAGCTGGCCCACATTGAGGACGAGGCACGGTCGGCGAGGGAGTCGGCCGATCGTGCGGTTGAGGACTTCCGGGCCTCCGACCAGTTTCAAAGGAGGAGATGCTCGAATCGGGCTTCGCTCCTACCGGGTCGGGTTCGAAGATGGTCGGGATGCCGTCCATGCCTTGTACCCGGAGGTGGACGTCAGCCGAGTCGCGCCGCTACTCGCCGAAGAGGAGGGAACCGAAGAGGAGGCCGACCATCTGTCGGGAGGCATCATCCAACGGAGGAAGCCGTTCCGGAGCAGGAGCCGACCGGAGGTCCCTTGCCGACTGAAGGACATCCTTCTGCCGCCGACCCAGCGCCGCTTATGGTCGAGACGCCGATTCTTCCCGATCCTCCGTCGGTCGAAGAGATTATCCAGGACGAATGATCGGTCCAGCCGACTGTCTTCCTTTGTTTTTTTTCTTGAAAATACATGTAATCGGCTTCGGCCCGACTTTGTAATTTCTTTTAATCAATGAATGAAATTGTCTTCTCTTTTGCTTCTTGTTTGTAATGTTTCTTATCGCTGTAATGTCGAACCCTAGTCGCCAACTTAGAGAAGTCGCCAACTCGGGTAAGTCGGTAGGACTTAACCGGCTTGCACAGCTCGAAGTGGGTTATTCAAATAATTGTAGTCGCTATTCGGGGCGCATCTGTTAAGTCGGGATCCGACCGAACCTGGTAAGGTTCGGTAGTCGGACTTCCGTAGATGCGTTCAGTCGAACATCGACCGGCGCAGTGTCGGGGGAGCGATAGTAAGTCGGATCCCCAAGCTCTTGCGTCGGTTCTCATGTCCTTCGACAGACGGTGGCGAACCGAGTGTCGTTCAGCCGGCCGCAGGTCGGTCGGCGAGTAGTGGGTGCGACTAAGGTCGCGTCATGTGATAGACGGTGGTAAGCCGAATATCCCTCGACCGGCCGTAGCCTGGTCGGAATGTCGCGGCAACAGCCGCGTGGGCTTTTTAGCCTTTCTTCGGTCGGGGCCGATCGATCAGTCGGCCGGTGGATGGGATTATGCCCGAAAATTCGACCGTAGAAGGAGTAAAACTCCCGTCATCGTAGATGATCGGTCCGGTAGTAAGGGGCCGAGTGTCGTCGGTCCAGGTCCGCGTCGATGCGTCGGGGTTGGAGCGCCGATCAGTAGTCGAAGGGTTAGAACTCCGATTTTTCAAACTGAACTTGTATTCCGATGATTGAATTACAGAATTCACTGGTAATACAGCTTCAAGTTGTCGGCGTTCCAAGTCCGGGGAATGGGTTTTCCCTCAAGGGTTTCCAGCCGATAGGCTCTCGGCCCGAAGGTGTCAGCAACCTTGTAGGGTCCTTCCAGTTGGGAAGCCAATCTTCCCTTGGTCCAAGGGCTTTGACACCTCCGCCTTCCTCAAGACTAGGTCGCCAGGTTTAAAGAGCTTTGGTCTGACCTTGGCGTTGTAGTACCGGGCGACCTCTGTCGGTATGAGGCCATTCGGATTTGAGCCTCATCTCGCAGTTCGGGGAGGAGGTCTAGGTCGGCCCTCCGGCTTTCGGAAGTTGTCCGGCTCGCGGTACTGCTCGACCCTTGAAGATGGCAGGCCAATCTCGAGCGGGATCATAGCTTCTGTCCCGTAGCCAAACTGAACGGCGACTCCCCGGTCGGGACACGGGGGGTCGTTCGGTAAGCCCATAGGACGGAGCCCAGCTCGTCGACCCAGAGACCTTTGGCTTCGTTCAGTCGGGTCTTGAGTCCATGGAGCAAGGTTCGGTTCGTCACCTCGACCTCGCCATTGGACTGTGGGTGCCCGACTGAAGTTAGTCGATGACGGATGTGGAACCTGGCGCAGAAGTCCTTGAAGTCTTGGTTGTCGAATTGCCGTCCGTTGTCGGTGATGATGGTGTGCGGCAATCCGAACCTGAAGATGATGGACTTTTGGACGAAGTCCTCCATCTTCCGCTCGGTGATCTGCGCCAAGGGCTCGCCTCGACCCACTTCGTGAAGTAGTCGATGGCGACAACGATGAACTTCCTTTGGCCCGACGCCGGTGGGAAGGGCCGAGAATATCGACTCCCCACTGAGCGAAGGGCCACGGAGCGACAATGGGAGCGATTTGGCTGGCCGGTTGGCGCTGAATATTGGCATACTTCTGGCATGGCTCGCACCTTCGGACCAACTCTGCCGCATCCTTTCTCATGGTCGGCCAGTAGTAGCCCTGTCGCAAGACCTTGAAGGCTAAGGACTTGCCCCCCAAGTGATTCCCACAAATTCCTTCGTGAACCTCTCGGAGAGCGTAGTCGGCGTCGGTCGGTCCCAAACACCTGAGCAGAGGGAGGGAGAACGACCTCTTGTAGAGTCGGCCGTCCATGATCACATATTGTGACGCCGACCATCGGAGTCGCTTGGCCTCCGCGGGATCTTTGGGACTGGTCCCGTCGGACAAGTACCGGACGATCGGGTCCATCCAACTTGGTTCGGACGTTAGCTGCTGCACTTCTTCGACCCGATCAATGCTCGGCTGTTGGAGGTTTTCGACAAACGTCCGACCCAAAGAATCATAGGCCGACGTTGCCAATCTGGAGAGAGCATCGGCACGGGCGTTCTCCGTCCTGGGGATGTGGGAGATCTCGAAATACTCGAGGCGGGCCACGAGATCCTTTACCTTCTGAAGATACTTGATCATGGTCGGATCTCGCGCCTCGAAGTCGCCCTTGACCTGCCCCACGATCAGCTGAGAGTCGGAGAATGCCCGGAGGCTGTCGACGCCCCAATTCCTTCGCCATCCTCAAGCCCGCGAGGAGTGCCTCGTATTCGGCTTGATTGTTGGAGGCCTTGAAGTCGAACCGGAGGGCGTATTCGGTGACTACCCCGTCCGAGTTCGTGAGCAGGAGCCCGGCCCCGCTTCCCTGAGCGTTGGAGGCTCCGTCGATGTGAAGTACCCAGGTGGAGATCGGGTCCCGCTCAGAGACCGAATCTCGTCCCGGGCCTTCAGCTCCCGACCTTTTGTCGGTCGTCGGGGCATTCGGCGATGAAGTCGGCCAAGACCTGAGCCTTCAAGGCAGGCCTTGGTCGGTACTGAATGTCGAACTCGCTAAGCTTCATTGCCCACTTAGCGAGTCGTCCGGATGTGTCGGGTCGGCGCAGTACGGCCCTCAGGGGCTGGTTGGTGAGTACCACGATGGCGTGGGCCTGGAAGTATGGGCGGAGCCGTTGCGCGGAGACGGTCAGGGCGAAGACCATCTTTTCCGTCTCCGAGTATCTGGCTTCGGCGCCGTGGAGCACTTTGCTGATGTAGTAGATGGGCTGATGGGTTCGGCACTCGTTTTTCCGAACGAGCACCGAACTGATCGCCTCAGAAGATGTGGCCAAGTAGAGATACAAGGTCTCCCCGATCTGCGGCTTTACGAGCAGCGGCGGGGAAGCCAAGTACTCTTCAGGTCTTCAAAGGCCTGTTCGCACTCATCCGACCAAGAGAAACCATTCGCCTGGCGCAAGGTTTTGAAGAACGGGAGGCACCTTTCAGCTGATCGGGAAATGAATCGGCTAAGAGCGACGATTCTCCCGTTCAGTTGTTGGACCTCCTTCTTGGTGTTCGGATGACGCATGGCGAGGATCGCCTTTATCTTCTCAGGGTTGGCCTCGATCCCTCTCTGAGAAACGAGGAATCCGAGGAACTTCCCCGAGGTACCCCGAAGGCAGCATTTGGTCGGATTGAGCTTCATTCGGTGTCGTCGAAGGGTGCGGAAGGTCTCCTCGAGATCCTGAACATGGTCCGGGATCTGCGTGCTCTTCACCAGCATGTCGTCCACATACACTTCCATGTTGCGGCCGATCTGGTCTTTGAAGACCTTATTGACGAGTCGCTGGTAGGTGGCACCGGCGTTCTTCAATCCAAAGGGCATCACCCTGTAGCAGTAGAGCCCTTGGGGGTCACGAACGCGGTGTGCTCCTCGTCTTCAGGCGCCATCCGGATCTGATTGTACCCGGCGAAGGCGTCCATGAAGCTGAGCAGTCGAAATCCGGACGTCGCATCCACCAGCTGGTCGATCTTTGGGAGTGGAAAGCTATCCTTCGGGCATGCTCGGTTGAGGTCGGTGTAGTCGATGCAGATCCTCCACTTCCCGTTGGCTTTCTTGACCATGACGACATTGGCGAGCCAATCGGGATACGTGGATTCCCGAATGAAGCCCGCTTCGAGCAGCTTGTCCACTTCCTCGTCGATGGCCTTTCTGCCTTTCTGGGGCGAAGGACCTTTTCTTCTGCCTCACCGGTTTCATCGTCGGATCGATGTTGAGTCGGTGAGTCATTGTTTCCGGAGGGATGCCCGACATATCAGCTGCCGACCATGCGAATATGTCGGCGTTGGCCGTCAGGAGCTCCGCCAGTCGGTGGCGTTCGGCGTCGGGCAATTGAGACCCGACCCAAACTTTTCTGTCGGGATTTTCTCCTATCGGGATCGCCTCGAGCTGCTCGCCGGCGAACCCCGCTCTTCCTCCTCCCGTTGATCCAGTTTGTCGATTGTCAGGGGATCCTTTGTCTCGTTGCTTTGGGCGGAGATTTGAAAGCATCGTCGGGCGAGCTGTTGATCTCCGCGCATCTCCCCGACTCCGTTTCTGGTCGGGAATCGAACAAGGAGATGGTACGTCGAGACGATCGCCCTGAGGGCGTTCAGTCCGGGTCGCCCGAGTATGGCATTGTAGGCCGAAGGGACTTGGACGACCGCGAAGATGAGGGAGACCGTGCTTTGCCGTGGTTCGGTACCGACCGTCACGGGCAGGGTGATTTCTCCTTCTGTCGTGACGGTGTCTCCGGCAAAGCCGATCAAGGGCGTGGAGACCCCACTAAGTCGATCCGTCGGTAGTCGCATTCGGGAGAAGGTCGAGTAAAACAAAACATTTGTCGAACTTCCATTATCAACAAAAATTCGTTTTACATCGTAATTGGCTATTGTCGCCGACACAACAACAGCGTCGTCGTGGGGAGTCTGGATGCCCCGAACGTCGTCTTCCGCGAAGGTGATTACGTCGTTCGGTCGTGGCTTTTTGGTCGGCTCCCCCCCTGTAGACGTCCCCGATCCCAGCCGCTTGGAAATCATGTTGATGACTCCGGCCGTCGGCTGGTTAGTCGGTGCCTCTTCAGTCGGCTGGGGGCGTCGATCGGCAGTCGGTCGGGTCGGCGGACCCTTTCGAAACTTGCCGAGATACCCTCGGCGGATGAGATTTTCGATCTCGTCCTTCAACTGGATGCATCGCTCGGTGTCGTGGCCGTGGCTCCGATGGAACCGGCAGTACTTCCGATGGTCGAGGCCCTTTGCCTTCAGAGGCGGAGGCCGTCGCAGGTATTCCTTCCCCTCGATCTCCATCAAGATCTGCGCACGGGGAGCGGAGAGAGGAGTGTAGGAGTCATACCTGGGACGCACCGACCTTGGAGTCTGTCGGCGGGGTGATTTTTGGATCTGTCGGGGTGGAGAAAGCCGACTACCGGCCGGGGGCCTGCTTGGTTCGGCGGGCTCCCGACCTTTTCTTCGCTTCTCCTTCGGACCCCTGGGCTCGACCAAGCGTCGGTCGGACGCTCCTTCGTCCGCGCGCATATACTTGTATGCGCGCTCCAATAGCTCGGCGTATGTTCGGGGGAGGGTCTTGTCCAGAGAATAGGTAAATCGGGACGACCTCAGGCCCCTCTTCATGGCTGAAACCGCCATGTCTTCGTTGAGGTCCCGGACCTCGAGCGTGGCAGCGTTGAATCGCGCCACGAAGTGTCGGAGCGTCTCGTTTTCCCCCTGCTTGAGGGAGAAAAAGGCTATCCGACGTTCGCGGCGGCTTTCGGCTGGTGCTGAAATGGGCCACGAACGAGTGCTCGAGCTGCGCGAAGGAGTGGATACTGCCCGATCGAAGACCGGAGTACCAAGCCCTGGCAGCCTTGCGAAGCGTGGCGGGGAAACCGATGCAAAAAAGAGCGTCGGTTGCCCCTTGAATTGTCATGAGAGCTTTATAGCTCTCGAGGTGGTCGACTGGGTCGGTGGAGCCGTCGTAGGGCTCCACGTGCGGCATCTTGAACCGAATGGGAATCGGCTCGTCGAGGACCAGTCGGGAGAGAGGTTGGGCGGTCTGGAAGTCGACGTCGTTCGAAGACTTCTGGCCGTCCATCTGCAATTGGGCGAGTCGGCGGTCGATCTCCTCGAACCGTCGCTCGTAGTCGTCCGCTCGTCGATGCTGGGAGACCCCAGGAGTGGAGCCTCCAGAAGACTCTGAAGGAGAGGCCGACGGTGTGCGCGGCCGCTTTTCCTTCCTCGCCCGTTCCAACGGGGAAGGAGAGGGCCGCTGGGACCGTCGGTCGTCGCGCCGAGGTCGACCCTCCTCCTCCCCGTGGGAGCGCTGTTGGGAGTGCTCGCCTGGAGGCGGCAGGGGTCGGCGCGACCGTCGGCGGCTGCTCCTGGAAGGCATAGGTCGGGCCGCCGGTTGTTGCTGGAGGCTTTTGACTGCGTCGGTCAGCACGGTCATCTGCCGCACGATGGCCGCAATCTGGGCCTCCGTGGTTACTGCGGGGTGCGGAGAGCTAGGCTCCGCCGCCGGTGGTGGCGGGGAGGCTTCTTCCCGGCGGGAAGAACGCCTTGCCGACCCAGTGATTCTCGATCGTTGAGCTCTTGTCTTTGTCATGCTGTCCCCTTCCTGGCGCGCCAATCTGTTGCGGCCAATCGCCTCGTCTCCCGATCGCCGGGAAGCGTGCACCTGTAAAAGGAAGTCCGCACTGACCGGAGGCGGCTCCGGTGGGGACCCTCCGACGGTCAAGTCAGAGAGGTGACTGGGCAACAGTGAAATGCAGACAGAGAGCTCTGAGAGGAGAGAGAGAGAGAGAGAGGGGCGAGCCTGCGTATGTGGGAGAGACGGGCGGATCGATCCCTTGCACTGTTGCCTTCCCCGGTATATATAGTGGAGCATGGTATGGCGCCATCATTAATGGCGCGGACAAGTGAGGAACTGTCAACTCACTGTGGACTGTCAGAGCCGCCGTGAAAATGTCACGTCGCCGTGTAGCCGTCTAATCACCAGGGTTGACCCGGTTCTCGGCGGGACAATGCCCCTAGGTGACCGTGCCGCATGTCCGTGTCAGAGCTGACAACGTCTGGCGGCCGTACGGCGGTTGGTGGAGTCGGCCGACCCAGGGTCGGTGGCCAGCAGAGTGGCGTCGGACTCCTCCGTCGGTCGGGAATGGACCGTGGAATGACCGCAGTTAGCCGCTGATGGCGTCCGTCGGCCTGTCGCCCGACTTACGATCGGCCAGGCAGAGTCGTCCGTCGGGCCGTCGGTTAGTCGGCCGGGCTGCCCGGTCGGGCCCTCCGATAGTCGGTCGGTCGAGCTGCCAGACGGTCGGGCCCTCCGATAGACGGTCGGTCGGTCGGTGGGTATCCCCCAACAGATTTGTTGGTGAGGATTTACCCTCGTCGTCATCATTATTTAATTAGCTGGCAAACTTGGATAAGGATTCTATACCGATCAATGCAAACACAACACAATAACCTGATCTGAGAAAATCTGGACCGTTGGTTCAGGTCCAGATCAGCATGTTTGATCTTCTTTCTTGGGCCAGCTCAGATCTAAATAGAGCTTGGCATATCCCAACCAAACAAATTTCTGTATTACAGTGGAGAACAGGGACAATGACTACATCCTACTCAGTTTCATGTAATGAAATCAAAAGCATGGCCGGTCCTAGCCCAACCATTTAAGGTCATTAGAGTTGGTTCTTTGATTTAAAACAATCCTTTCTCAGGCCTGTTAGATGTGAATTATTGATCCAGCTAACATAACTGCATTCAGATCACCATAATATTGATGGAAAACTTTCATACCATGAGATCATTAGGCCATACAAGGCTTGTTAAAGTGGAAGTCAGGTTTCAAAAATAAAGTATCTTTAATTCATAGGCAAAACCTTTTCCCAGTGAAAGCCTTTTCCAAAGATCATCTTGTCTGCCCTTTCTTTACTGACGGGAAGTGCACTAATTGGATAGTGACATTTAGCTGTTCTAACTGATAGCTTTTCTGATTTCAGGAGTAATTTCTGGTGCATTACTTTATTCCAGTATCATATCCAAAGAGCAGGCCACCAATTCCTGCCGAAAAAGCAAGTCGAAAAATGTAGGGATTCCTCCAAGCAAGAGAGCAGCATTCCTTGAAACCAGCGGCCATTGGCTCTTCTTAGGCTGCAGAGTGACTGAGGGCAAATCCTTCAGTATGATGCTGTTTATACAAGCACAAAAAGCAGTTGGTTAAGTTCCTATAGAAAGTTGAATGTGCAAATGAGAGAGAGAGAGGTGAGAGAGAGAGAGGCATTGATAATGTAACTAGGAGGAGTCTTATTTTTAAACGCAAATGAGAAGATTCCTGGTTCTTTTCCTATTGACTTCCATGGTTAATGGTTAAATTCTTTCAGTAAATTGTAAAAGAGATAGGCATGAAATACCAAACCCCAGTTGACTTCGACAATTCAATGACTGGTCGGTCATCTGCAACTCCAACATATTACCCTCCTTTGCTAAAATCTGGTCCAAGATAAGAAGCCTTCCAAATCTGCTGTCCACTAACTCATCAAGGAATTCAGATTCTTCATCTTGGGCTTCGAATTTGTACATTGAACAGCACAGGAAAGCATGAAACTGAAAAACAATCAGCAGTGTTTTCATTAATCAGAGAGACTATTGAGTCACTTTTTAAGCAAAAAAATTCGTTAGTTTCAATTGATGTTCTTCCTTGAGTTTTCATACTAATTATGGATCCATTACAGTATGAAGTTGTCCTCCACTTCGTCAAATGATGGAAATCATCAACTTCCAGTCCACCCCCCTCCCTTCTCTCTCTCTCTTCTTATAACAATATATTTTCCACTGAACATTGAAAAGGAAAATGAGCACTTTGCATGGAACCTCCAAAATATTTTAGACTTCCATATGTTTTCTACCTAAGCTTTTCAATGTTGTTCCTACTTCTTTCTGTAGCAGTGAAGGATGCATGCCATGGAGAAGGCAGGCTATGGTACGAGGAGGTTGCCCAAGAAAATATGGATGGCTAGATTGGATTGGCACTATACATCAGATTGTGGCATAGTCATTCCTACTTCTGACTGAGGCCAATTGGACTTCATGGACTTTTATGATCTTTGGATTGATATCCGGTGGCTGTACTGTCCCTCGTGTTGATCTTTACGGGAGACCAAGGGCCTGCCAAACGAGGTGGAGAGGATGCTTGAGAAAAGGGTTCTTCGATTGAAGTTTTGGATGAAGAGGCCAGATCATATCAGAAATAATTCAGATGCTGCCACGCCCTAAGCCCACCACTCAAGCTGGGCATATAAGATTTGCACCATGTTATATGATACCAAATGCAAACCATGTATAAGCATCGGACTTAGAGTGGTTACTATTCACATTAATAAAAATATTAGCTGAATAGAAAGTTGACACATTTCGATCATTATAAATTTAGTTTTATGATCAATAAAGAACCATGTCATTCTACTTTTCTAATGTTCGATGCCGAGTTCAAGCGATCCAAGAAAAATCACTGACTAATCCTGTAAAAATCATGACGATAGCATGAGTAGAAGATAGGAACCCACCATCACCAAAGGGCAAAAAAAGAAGCAGCTAAACCACAAGTGATTTCTCTCTATAAATTAAAGTAATTTTTTTCAAGTAAAATGGTGGAAGTTCACCTCAACATTTCGTTGCTAAATGAGATGAAGTACAGGCTGATGTTGAAAGAGACAAGCAAACAAAAAATAAAGGAAAAGACAAAGAAAGGAGAAGTGGAAAGGTAGGCAGCCCAAGCCAACCAAATAGACAGATGCAAGACCAACGAAACATGCAAATTCTCAGGCCCTGTACACACCCCCTAAGCCCATACCATCCCAACCAAAGTAAGTCACTACGTTTAATAGTCTTTACTTCAGCAATTCCTGTATCATGTAATTTCTAAAAACTTATAAATACTATTTCAATTTTTGAAGAATTAATTTTCTGGAAAGCTGAATTCTAGTTTTAGAAGTTCGGAACATTATAGAAATAAACCGGATGGCAAGCTTTAGAGAGAGAAGCTCTGCTGTTTCTAGAGCGAGAAATCAGAACACTTTCTCCCATTTTCTCCATTTCTTCAAAGCCCGCTCTACCCAAAGCACTATCATAGGACGAAAGTTCATTCTCGTCGATACTCTTGGTCTTTTTCTGCTGTCACTCTGACCAATAACCAAAGCTCTTATCAGCAGAACTCCGTTGCCATAGGGGCTAATGCCATTCCGCTAGGATGGAATCCTAAGAGGCAACTCTCCTCTTCCCTGAGACAATGACTGACTTGTAGCACAAAACACCAACATCCTAGTTCTACGAAAGTTCTGGGCCCCCACCATCCCGGTATGGATCCTCAAATGCACATCTTAAAATAAATCATCCTCCATCCATCAGGCAAGGCCTGTATTACTCGATGAAAACTATTTCTCAATGTGTTCGAGATGGTATCGATGTGGCAGACTGCAAATGTCCATCACATCAGTGCAAAGGACTCTACGTAACGGTGTCAAAGGCTGCAATCCTCCCTCTCTTAAAAACATTGGAAGCATAGGCCACTCCTCTGACCACTCCACTCCAACCCCATTTCCTTCGAAGCACTCTAAATACCATTCTTATGCTGAGGCAGTGAAACTTGGCCAATCAGCTTTATCTTTTCCTTCGACAGCTGAATGCTGGCACTCAATCAGTCATCGCCACCCTATGCCATTCCCTAAAGTAAGGTGTTTCTGATGCGGTGACAAGGACCACACAAGAGAGTGCTGTCGTAACCCTATAAAATGCTTCATTTGCATGAAGTTTGGCCACAGAGCTTATTCTTGCAAACTTAAATCCTCTACCAGCCCAAAGCTGCATTGGAGGAAATTACCTTCCTGGATGCAATCCATGCTTGCTCATTTGATTGGAAGGAAAACTGTCTTCAGAAAAATAATGGTCAGGTCAGATATTCCTCAACAAACTCCACTCTTTCCTGGCTTTGCGGTGCATAAAGCATTCATTTCGGTCACTCCACAAATGGAAGATACAGAGATTTATTTGGAGCAAGCAGCCCATGTAGTAGCTTTTGGATGACAGATAAAAGAAGATGACGTTCAAAATACCCTCATCTGCAGAGCTAATATTGCTGGGAACTGGACAACGAGCAAAATTAGCTGAATCGAATACTTTCTTCATTGCATGTCCATCAAAAAAAGTTGTTCATAGGTTAATGATAGAAGGTCGTATTGGAGGTAATAGATTTTCTCTCGAAGTGAATCACTAGGATAGGTTCAAGAGAGGGCTCCCACACCAATACAACTTCAAGGTCAGTGCAAGTTTACCTAATCTTCCACTCGTTTGTTGAAACTTATAAGCAGTTGCAGCTATTATATCTTCTTTTGGGCTACCCCATAAAGCAAGCAAAAGCTGCCTCAAATGGAAGGATCTCACTTCATTTGATCTTGATTTCTTCTATGAGGATGTGGAAGACATCCCTGAATTTGTTAATATTTCGGTGGGTCCTTTTACCTATAATGTTCAAATATGCATCAATTTTATCTCAGAGCAAACTCCATCTGGCTCACCCTCCTTAGAGGGGAACTCTAACAATGAAGATGAGGACTGGGACTTTTGGTTCGGGTTCGGGGGTAACTTGCCACCATCAAAAAATAGGCAAAGGCCAACATCCCAGTATGATAGCTCTTCATGTAAGAGACATTCCTTCCGGCCTCAGGTAGTAAGTGATAGTCCAACTCTAGGGCTAGAGCGTGGCTGGCAAACAGCATGCTTTGTAATGTCCAACACTAAAATTGAGACTTCGATGAGTCATTGGTTCACCTATCTTCTTCAGCCCTACTTTTCCAAGCCTGACCTATGGGCTAAACCTACCCCCATCATTTCTTTGTTCCTTAAAAATGGAATCGAGACCCTTATCTTTTTAAATTCAAAATTTGAACTTTCTATTATGCACCTATCTGAGATAGTATGGATCCACGTTCAGTAGAAGTCGGATGAGCCTCATAACGGCTATCTACTGTCATTCGAACCCATTGTTGCTGGCCCAGTACCCAAATAAAGTGATCCTTCTGTAATAAATTTCTTGGTACTTGTCAAATAGATCTTTTTCAAGATAATCACTGCATGCAACGGTCCATATCATCAGCAAGAGTTATCCACCTTCTCTTCTGAAACCTTGAGCAAGATGACTCCCGAAAGAGCACGCCCCACTATCAACACATATAAACATAGCGCCCGTCTAAGATCGAAGAAGATTAAATCTCATGGGCTAGTAGAAGAGTCACTCGTAGCAGCAGATATACTCTTCATTAATTCCCTTACAGTGGCCCAGATCTCTGACATGGGGAAGAAGTGTGGACTCATATTCCACTCTTGTGAACAACCCAACCCATTCAACAAAATGAAGGAACTAAAAGTCTAGAGATGTGGAAGGAGGTCCGATCATGTTTCTAAAATTGCTACATAATATGTTTTGGATGTTATAGGTTTATTAGATCTGCTGACTTCCTTTAGAAATCTCCTACATTTTGTCTGTCTTTCCTATTTTTGGTATCCTGTACTCTCCCCCTCCCCTCTTCAAAGGAATGGGGGTTTGTTATCCCTGTTTGGATTTTTATATCTACTCTCCTGAAGCGATGCTTTTCTCTCATGGAAGTCCGGATGCTTATCTCTCTTCTGACCTTCTCCTAGTCATGTCCTACAAGTTTTAACTTTTCTCACACATAATTCTCAATTGGAATACTAGAGGTACTGGAAAACCCAGAAAGAAGAGAGCCATTAAAGAAACCATAAAAAGATCCAAATGCTCAATCTTATGCCTACAAGAAACTAAGCAACAATTTATGAATGACAAATTACTAAAATCAATCTGTGGCGCCTGTCTTGATGGCTGGTTAGCAAAGGATGCCATTGTTTCATCAAGTGGACTTCTGATTTGGGGGGATCACAGGGATTATAAAGGTAATCTAATCATGAAAGTCACCTACTCTCTAACAATCTACCTCATCTATAAATGTACTGGATTTAAATGGTTGCTTTCTAATATTTATGGTCCCCATTATGATCGCGAGCGTCAAATATTTTTTTCAGAACTGAGTTCAATAAAATAAGTTATCTCGCTTCCTTAGATTCTCTTAGGCAATTTCAATGCTACAAGATTTTTTGTAGACCAAACAGGAGAAGCAGACACCCTCAAAACATCATCCCTATTCAATTCGTTCATTGAGTCACAGTGTCTGACTGAAATCAGACTCTCAAACAGATAATTCACTCGGTCTAACTTTAGAAGAAACCCAATTTTGGCAACTCTAGACCGCTGTTTTACATCTGTTGATTGGTTGTAGAAATATTCACTGACTTATCTTACAGCTCTAGTCCACTAGACATCAGACCATACCCCTCTCCTTCTACACTATTGCCCTCCAAAACAAGGTAATTTTCTTCCTAGCAAGCCATTTCAATTTGAAAACTTCTGGCTCACTTGTGCAGATTTTGATAATATGATACAAAGTTGGCAGAACTCCAGGCCAACTTCTCCTAATGCTGTTATAACTCTTATTCTGAAACTTCGCATGCTGAGATCAAATTTAAAGGCACAGAATCAATCAAATATTGAAAATATTATTCTTCAAAAAAATGAGTTATTGGAGAAAATCGACAGCATAGATGTAGACAAAGAATAACTAATCCTCTCCCCTTCTAAACAAGAGGAGCGATCTAACCTAAAAAATAGGCTAGACCTGCTGTTAACTCAAGAAGAACTCCTATAGAGGTGGAGATCCGGAATGTAATGGTTAAACAGTAGAGACCGAAATACTCAATTTTTTCACCTCTAGGCTAGCAGTAGAAAGAGAAAAATACCATATTAGAATTGAAGCATGGGGATTCAATATTGTTGACAACCTCTAACAACTACATAATTATTTTCATGATCATTTTAATAACCTGATTGGAAACTCATCGAAACCTCTCATTCAAGCTGGCTGGCAATCTCTTTACCCTGAAGGATCACTACAACTTGATGATTTGGACAAGCTATTCACTGAAGAAGAAATAAAAAATACAGTGTTTCAGTTTGCTTCGTAGAAATCGTCAGGGTCTGATGGATTCTCCTTCACTTTCTATAAGTATTTCTGGCACACCATCAAGAGTGATCTCATCAATGTTTTTAAGAGTTTTCATGACCACCAAATTATTCTTGAGAGACTCAACTATTCCTATATTACCCTCATCCCAAAGAAAGATTTGGGATGCACGATCAAAGATTATTGATCGATCAGTCTCCTGAATGAATCGTCAAGATCATTTCCAAGATTCTATCTTCAAGGCCAGCCTCTAAGCTTGATAAGTTGATAGGCATAACCCAATTTATATTTATCTAAGGTAGAATACTGGCAAATAACTTTGCTGTAGCTAATGAGATCTTGTCCCAGGCTATCTCTCACAAACACAAAGGAATTCTTTACAAATTGGATTTTGAAAAAGTACTCAACAATGTAGAGTGGTCTTTTCTTCTAGACCTTCTAAAAGCAAGGGATTTTGGGGACAAATAGTGTCGTCGGATATTTGATATCATTTCTACAGCAAAATCTTCAATCATAATTAACGAAACATTAGGGAAGCCTTTTAATCACTGTCGGGGTTTACGGCAAGGTGACCCTCTCTCCCCCTAACTTTTTATCCTTGTAGCTGATATGCTGGATCGAATCTTGAAATCGACATCTGAGAACCAACTAATTGAAGGCATAAGCGATAAGGTAATTACTGGAGGCCTTCAGAATCTCCAATTTGTAGACGATATCCTCATCTTTTGCGGAGTTCAAAGAAAGAGCATCACAACATTAAAATTTATCCTATACTCCTTCGAACTCTTGTCTAGTTTCAAAATAAATTTTGAAAAATCAAAGATCTTAGGCAATGAAATTCAGAAAAAGCATAAAAATCAGATAGCTACCATCTTGGGTAGTCAATCAACATCTGTTGCCCAGAAAAATAGCAACCCAAGAGGGGGGAGGGTTGAATTGGGTTGTTTAAAAATTTTAACTAAATTCTAAAATCTAAGCAATAATATACTTCAAATTAAGCTATCTTAAGTGATTGTGGGGTGTATGCAATATATTGCAATGGAATTAAAAGATAACATGAGCTATGCAAGAATTAAGATAATGCAAAGTAAGAAATGAAAGTAAGTCAAGTAAGGACAAGAAAGCATAATACAAATACGATTAAATTTATAGTGGTTTGGTACAACTCCGCACCTACATCTACTCTTCAAGAGTTTTTGAAAATTTCACTATAATCCTCTTGATTATAGTGCATTTGTTTTACTCAAGCTCACAAATAAACCCAATTAATTTTTCAAAATCATCAAACAAAATCTTACACCGATTGATTTTCAAACTCACAATCAATCCAGTTAGTTTTACAGGCTCACCAAGCAAAATCTAGAAAGTCCAATTTTGGGCTTAGATGGGACTAATCCCTAAGTTTCTTTCTCCTAAAGAAACTTATAAAGAAATAAAATACAAGATATGAATTTCAGCATAAATATAAAAATAAAAAATATAAACTCTTTAAAGCTCGGAGAAGAGATTGATGAATTGCTCTTTTGATGCTTCACTTTTCTTTTTTGATGCTTGAGAGGATGAAGATAATGTTGGAGAAGATCACTCTTTAAAAGCTCTCAAAATAATGTACTAAATTTCTTTCTTTTATCCTTTTTTAATGATATTCAATGAACCTTACAAATCTGATTGTTTTTCTTTTTTCAATCATTTTTTCTTACTTTTTAAATAACTCTCTAGTATTTTGTAAACTTGAAAGTGATTTGAGAATGAGTTTTGACCATTGGAAGAGCTGAAATAGCTGTTAGACCTAAAAACTAGTCATTAAAAAAGTACAAAAAATTAGCTGTTATTGCTGTCTCTGTGAATCGAGTCGACTCCATTTGCAGTCGAGCTGGCTCGATTTGCAGACGAGTATGCTCAGATGAAATCAAGCTAGCTCGAGTAGGGATCCTAAAAATATAGTTTTCTATCTTCTCTGAGAGAGCCGGTTCGGATTGAAATTGAGTCTGCTCGAGCTTGTGCTAATCTTCTTCTAACATACCAGAGTTGACTCAAAATCTCTCGGAGTCGGCTCCAAACCTTCTAACTTTATTTTTTTTATATTTTAGTCTCTCAAACCTGAATTTCTTGATCCTAATGCTTCCAAAAGATATTTGTTTCTTCCAATCTCATTTTCGTCATAATAATCCATTCAAACTTATAAGAATTTATTCTTTTAAGTGCTTTGACTTGACATCTTGAGAGGATTTATTCTTATGATAAATTCTTCATTTTGAACACTTGAAAAATCTTACGTTCAATCTTGAACCATATGATTAGAATCATAATTATTTAAAATTTCATAATTATTAAAATCAATCATAAGGTCAACAGCATCCTTTCTTCTTACATATCTGGGTATGCCTCTTCATGTTCGTAAGCTCAAAAATATTGATTGGACCCCATTACTAGAAAAAATTATGAAAAAACTTATCGGTTGGAAAGGTCTATTTCTTTCCATTGCTGGTCATATAACATTGCTGAATGCTATCATCACTCCAATCGTGGGATTCTAGGCATCCAATTTTACTTTGCCTAGCGATGTTATCAGAAAAATTGATAAGCTTCATCATAGATTCCTCTGGAACAATTCACAGAAAAATAAATCAGGTATCAGTTTGTTGTATTGATCCACAATGTGTAGACTAAAAGAATTTGAGGGTATGGGAGTAACCAACATTAGGATTTTCAACCAAATCTTATTCTACAAATGGTGGTGAAAATTATTTTTAGATGTGTCAAAACCATAGAGCATGCTGATAAAAGCTTGATATTATTATATCTAGCAAGTTTCTCTCCAGATGCCATCCCAGCAGCGGCTCTCTTCCTTTTGGAAATAAGCTCGGTCTATAGTTGAGCTATTTCAGAAGTTGACTCAACTTTAAATCGGTAATAGAATACAAGTCTCTTTTTGGTATGACTCTTGAATGTCAGTTTATTTTCTCAAAGATAGCTTCCTCTTGTTATTCCTCCTATCAACAAATAAAATGATCACGATTGCTGAGGCCCTAGATTCAATTAACAGAAGTGAAGACTGGCCCTTCATTATACAACTCCACAACAGATTTGACTTTCAATCTCTAAAATAAGAGATTGATCATGTCAAATTATCAAAGAATCAAGATGTTCTATAATGGAAATGGTGGACAGCTACTTCGTTTGTAACAAAACAATGCTACCAATTTCTTCTGGATGGAGGAGTGGACCATTCTTTAGCAACATTGTTTGGAATATTATGATTCCTGAAAAAATAAAATACTTTGTTTATCTATGTTACCAGGAAAAAATTCTAACCAAAGCAAACCTATTGAAGCGGCCCCGGGTGGAAGGGCAAAGATAGCTGCACACTATGTGATTCAAGTTCAGAAACTGTAGATCACTTATTTCTCCAATGTCCGTTCTCTCAGCAAATCTGGTCAACTCTTCAGTGTATTCTTGGCCTCAAGGAATTCCCACACAACCAATTCCTCCTATGGAACTCCTGGAGATCAGAGGAACCTATGCGATCTAACTATCATGGAGTAGATATTCTCCTATTTACAGGCCTGTGGATACTATGGAAAGAGTGAAGCAAATGGTGTTTTGCCTTCCATGCTTATCTCCCAAATCCTATCATCAAACAAGTAATTAGTCTCTTTCTATCATGGACAGCGGAGACTGATGTGGATAATATCTCCGTACAGTTTTTTCACAACCGATTGAAAGATCTGTTATAAATCTACTGCAACCTTCAAAACCCAGAAAAGGAGTCCAGTAAATTTTTGAAAGTAGATAACCTGACCATTTAACTTTACAGGAGGGCTCTGTCTGTAATAGTTTGATTTTTCAAGCAAAGGCTTTGTTCCTAAATCCAAAAAATGGAATCCTCTTTAGAAAATAAGGTTCACATTTTGTTAACTTCTATCTTGGATAATGTTTTTTGGTAATTCAGCTCTGCTAATCTATAAGCCTAGAAGTTGGTTGGGTCCTTGAGTACTTACACTTTCAAGTAAACAATATTATATATACATCTATATTAGCTAATATAATTGCTTCGGAGTTGGGCTTTCCCTAACTCATTGATATCAAAAAAAGAAGTTCTGAACATTAAATAGTTTGAGACTTAAACTTTTATGAAGTAAATTTTTCAATAATTATTTCCAGCAAAGCAAAATCAACTGTAATTAAATTTTCTGAATATTATATTTTGCTTTTATAAATTTTTGTATACTATATTTATTTATATCATAAATTCTATAATTTAATTTATGTGAAATTATTACTTTTTCAAATTAATTTCTATCCAATATATAACAATGTTCCAAATTAGTGGTAATTAATTTTTCCTATCTAATTTAGGAACTTAATTTCTAAAAGGTAAACAAAATACATTTTTAGTTTCTGTACGAATTAATTTCAAATTCCTGATTATTAAATTTGTATGTTATATATGACTAATTTTTGCAAGCTAAAAATTATGTAGTACAAGATGCATAATAAATTACAACTAAGTTCTGGACTATTAAATTTCCTGAATACGTATTATATTCAATTTTTGAACTTCATATAATATGTTTCAAGAACTAATTATTATGTTGGTCAATACTGTACGTGCTTAGGATCATGCTGGGCCAAGTAATTATTAGCTCTTGTCTAGATCCTAATATATCCAGGCTTAGAATTTATTAGATTACATTTTCATAAAAATATAGTTTTTGAATTATTAGGTACTTGAGAAAATTTTCAGCATTAGATGGAATTATTTATTGTGTGTGCTTACAAGGTAAGTCAATTCACCTTTTCTATAGAGTGCTAATTCATTTGCCTTTGAGTAAATATTTGACATCAATTAAATTATAAATTGACTAATATGCAAGTTGTGAATTTTATGAAGTTACTTTTGGGGTAAAAAAAAATTGTAAATCAAAAGTAAGAAAAAAAAATTGTAATTACTTTATTACCAAAAATTATGCATTTTTTGTTAAGAAATCTTATATTGAATATGCACACTTAATTTAGAATATGATATATGCATGATGAATGAATAGCTTTGATATGTTTCGAAACTTTGACTCCTATACTGGCTATGTTTTGGACCTTACAAGGTTACACATTGATACCTTGGTTTTTCTGAAATTTATTATTTTAGCCTACTAGGTAAGATATACTAGCTAGTATGGTATTTAGGCTTGAGTGTGATATTTTTGCCTACTTAAAGCATTGTATTCTGATCCACTCCATATTATATTTTTGACTCCATACAAGTATATAGGTAAAAAACAAACATAACTGTATATAGAAATTGCTAGTATGCCATATTAAAAAAGGATTATATGTATATTATAAGCTAAACACGGAAACTTATTAATTATCTTATTGAGTAATAGTCAAATAAATGACTATAATTAGTTGTTTACCAAAAGCAAAGAACTATAATTAGTTTGAGGATAATAGAGCAAAAGAGACCAAAATTTATTGAAAAGATGAAACTATAGAAACCATCATGGCCAGAGTGGGTAGAGCAAGAGAGGAGAAAAAGGGATCAATTATACCATGAATAGCATTCCTTCATGAGTTATATGGAACTAAAATGTGATAACACCTGGTCAAATTTATCATGGATCATGAACAAGTTAAGGAGAGACCTTTTATTAGAGTGATTCTTTGATAGACTGGTAGATAAGTTTTCAAAATAAATCTAACCTGTAATCATTTAATTCTTTCTGTAACTTTCCTTTCTATTACATTACTGATCGTCAAATTTCTCTCCCCCATGCATCCCCCTTCTTTATTCTTGTGAGATTCTCTCCCCCTCGTCCCCTCCCCATCCCTTCTTTATATGCATGGTGTGTTTATCCATAGGGGACTGTCTTCAGCCTCTCTAACCCCTAACAGGAGCCAATGGAAGGAGGAGTTCATGGAGTGGATTCATCAGCATTCAAGGAGTGTGTCTCTCTTGCATGGAGGCACCCATATGTTCTTCGATTGGCCTTTTCTGCAGGAATTGGAGGCCTACTCTTTGGTTACGACACTGGTATGATCATAAATCCAATATTTTTTCAATTTGTCTCATGTTCTCGTTTATTTGTTTCTACACTTCTTTACATAATTTTTATCCTGAAACTATTTTCTTTGGAGCAAAAGCAAGCCAATATACATTTTCAAAGCAGAAGATTGACGTAATAGTGGTAAACGAAATGTATTTCACTAGGATAACAAGCTTTTTTCCCTCTGAAGAGTATATTTTTGTAGCAAAAGGTCCTAGATCACTGGTATGACTGAAGTGATTTTTTATCAACTTGGTAAGCAAGCACCTTCTCATATCTGGATGGTTGCAATATAGATTTTTGATTATGGATTTCCCTACACTAGCCAGATTTTCACGTCAAAACCATGACACAGTTCTATGTCAAGATGCCTTACTTACATCTTGGACCAAGTCCAAGTCCTGCTACTATAAAACCTATGCTTACATGCTTGAGGTCTATTTTTAGCCTACATTTGAACTCATGCTTGAGGAAGAGGCGGAGGGCTCGGTCAGGGAGGTGGGTTTTGCCGAAATGGTAGATGAGGGAGCTAAAGAGGGAGTCTCCGCAGGGGATTTGTTGGGCTTTCAAGGTCGGCATTGTTTCAAGGTGTGAGAGAGAAGCATCATTTCAGATTCATCATCAAGAGTTATGGATTAGGCTGCAATCATTGGCACACCCTCCCAGTGGCTAAAAGCTTTTTCTTATTGTTTTGCTTCTGTTTCCCATTTAGTAATGTATTTGTAAGCGGAATTTCTATGGTCAGTCTCTGTTAAGAACTCTATTACAAAGCACTTTGTATTCCTTATGAATTGAATACAATGGGGGTAGCTTCCTACTACCTCCTGCTCACATCAAAAAAGAGAGATCTCAGGGGATATTTTCATCTTTTTGTATTAATGTAGGTTTTACAAACTTTTGGATATAACTGTGACAGATGGAGGTTTTCATGATCATTTTTTTTTTCCCATTTCATCATGACAGAGGATAACACATTCTAAAATGACTTCTCCCAACTGGATTTGACACAATGGTTTCATAATATCAACTACAATTGCAACTAACATTGTTCAGAAATTCAGATAAGTAAAATATGTGTAGAATAGTTTCGTGGATCACTATTTTTATCATCAGATAAGATGAAGTATTGTGAGCTGAGATGAAGTTGACAGTCTAATACAAAATGCATTAATGAAGAGCTGAGCAAAACCTTGGATGATAATTTCTTTTCATAACACATCCTCATCAAAGTCTACCCTTTCCTATCTAATTGAAACCTACATAAGTGGATGATGGAGACCAAGTCAGGCACAAGCTGTCATTTGGTAGTTGTTTCTCCGTGTGATCCCAGTAAATAACGTTCTAACTGATGGTATGCTTCTTTCAGGAGTAATTTCTGGAGCTCTACTTTACATTCGCGATGACTTTTCTTCAGTCGACAAGAAGACATGGTTACAAGTATAAGCCCCTTCTCATAATGACTTTCTACCTGGGTGTTTTATTCCTCAAATGTTCTACTTGTTAAATTTTTTTTAAGACGGATTAAAAGATGAAGCAATTATTCTTCAAATGATGGAAAAGAATCAACTATAATCTTCTTACGCCGCCAACCTTATGAATCCAATTAGAAATATCCTCTTCTCGCATCGACTGTAACACCAAATTAGTCCTAAAACTTCCTTGTGAGAGGGATCATTTGACAAGAGATGACACTATGACTAGCTCACCTGGTCTGCTGCTACAATGACAAAAATACCACCCTTAATTAGATGCTCCACTGCTCTGTTAACTTTGGACCACCAGTATCTTCTTTTTTCCACTGAGAAAAAAACTTCAGACTGCCAGTATCTTCTGAGCTTGTGGTCTCCCCTGAAAGTGATACATTTATCTGCTCTGGTAAGCACTGATTACTTAATTTGGATGGTTAACAAAAATGCAGGAGGCTATTGTTAGCACAGCAATTGCAGGGGCGATCATCGGAGCAGCAGTGGGAGGATGGGCAAACGATCGGTTTGGGAGGAAAACTTCAATCCTGGTCGCCGACATCCTCTTCTTTGTAGGTGCTGTCATCATGGCCTCTGCTCCAAACCCAGCGCTCCTCATCGTAGGCCGCATATTTGTCGGCCTTGGTGTCGGAATGGCATCGATGACATCGCCACTTTATATATCAGAAGCCTCCCCAGCAAATGTTCGGGGTGCACTAGTCAGCACCAATGGCTTCCTTATAACCGGAGGGCAATTCCTGTCCTATCTCATCAACCTGGCCTTCACTACGGTAACCAGATGGATGCAGCATTACTTCAAAAGTCTGGAAGGAATCTTTTTGCTGAAAAGCTATTAGAATAACTAAATAAATGTTTCCATAGAGTTTTAGTGGGGTTAGAGAAAGTTTATCAGATGGTTCTGTTTGCTTTCAGGCACCTGGAACATGGAGGTGGATGCTGGGAATTGCCGGACTTCCTGCTCTGTTGCAGTTCATTTTGATGTTACTCCTTCCTGAATCACCTCGATGGCTTTATAGAAAGGTTTCAGTTTCTCGCATTGTCTAAAACCCTAACAAGTTCATAGAATTACATTTATTACAAAATATAGATCATATATATATATACCTTCATGCTTTGCTCAAAATAGTGTGGTCTAAATTTTAGGGTAGAGAAGAAGAAGCTGAAACCATATTGAGAAAAATTTATCCAGCTCATCAGGTTGATGGAGAGATCAGAGCGCTCAAAGAATCAGTAGAAGCTGAGATCGAAGAAGCAGGATCATCTGAGAAGATCAATCTCAAGAAGCTGGTGGAGACAAAGACTGTGCGGAGGGGGCTAATCGCTGGAGTCGGGCTACAGGCCTTCCAGCAGTTTATAGGCATCAACACAGTCATGTACTACAGTCCTACCATTGTTCAGTTAGCTGGTTTTGCATCAAACCAGACAGCATTAGCGCTCTCTCTGGTAACATCCGGCCTTAATGCTATCGGTACGATCGTTAGCATCTACTTCATCGACAGAACGGGGAGGAAAAAACTTTCCATCATCAGCTTATCTGGTGTTATTATCTCCATTGCAATTCTTTCAGCAGTCTTCCATCAGGCAACAACACACTCACCGAGTGTCAGCCAGCAGGAGACTGCACATTTTGCTCCCTATACCTGCCCGGAATATCGGTCAGCATCGACTTCCTGGGACTGCATGACATGCTTGAAAGCATCATCTCCAAGCTGTGGCTTTTGTGCTTCTGGCACCAACAAGGTAATAAACTCAACACAAACACTTAGCTTGGATTCCTTCTATCCTTCCAGAGTTTCAGTTACCTGTTACCTGAGCTATCTAAATGTTCTCTTCTGTTCTTACTTCTGATTGCAGTTATTTCCTGGAGCATGTTTGATCTCAAATTCAACGACGAAGGATATGTGTCATAAGGAAAACAGGCTGTGGTATGAGAGAGGATGTCCAAGCAAATATGGATGGTTGGCATTGGCCGGATTGGCATTATACATAATCTTCTTCTCTCCAGGGATGGGCACTGTGCCGTGGGTTGTGAATTCTGAGATATATCCATTGAGGTTCAGGGGAGTTTGTGGAGGAATTGCAGCCACTGCTAACTGGGTCGGGTCTCTAATGTGATCGTTTCACAGTCTTTCCTATCTCTGACAGAGGCAATTGGGACTGCATGGACCTTTCTGCTCTTTGGTATCATATCGGTGGTCGCACTATTCTTCGTGTTGATCTTTGTGCCGGAAACTAAAGGGCTACCAATTGAAGAGGTGGAGAAGATGCTTGAGGAAAGGGATCTGCGTCTCAAGTTTTGGAAGAAGCGGTCAATTTAGATCAGAAGGAATTCAGGAATGTGGGGAATGAATAATGTATGCTCTCCCAACATTCAGAACCCTAAATTAAAGAACGATTGCAGCCTAAGAAACCATATACTTAAGCTATATGTTTGGCCAAAGTCAAAATCTTGACATGCTTCTTCTTCCTAAGCTCATGGGGCACCAGTCCAAACACTCAGAGTCCTTGTTAACAAGGACTACTTCATTATCATCAAACTTGATCTCACCGCCATCACAACATCCCCGCTGCATGGCAGCACGCGCAACCACACCATACACTACTTCTCCATTGTTTACCTTATCACAAGGTTGTGCTTCCTTTACAGATGCAATTATAGTGTCACCCAATCTCGCTCCTCTCCTCCCCTTCAAAGCTTGAATGCACATGACCCGTTTTGCACCAGAGTTGTCCACCACCTTGAGATTGGTCCTCATCTGTATGAATGTTCTTTGCTGCTGCAATGTACATAAAGGAGATCGTTTAGGTATCATTAACTAAATACCATGCATGAAATGATAATTGGGTTTCAATCTAATGTACTTTATCTTATAGATATGATGGTATTTCAAATTAGCTATTTCTCAATGATGGACTAATTTCTTTATGATATGGCCATCCTCCATTTAAAATCCTTGCTACCTACTGAGAACGTGGAATTGCTAGCCAGTTGCATAATGTTGAAATGCATAATTGAAGAAAACAAGTTTTGCATCCACAAAATGGACTTCCAAGTTTTAGGACAAGCTCCTTTCCCACACTTGCCGTATTATATAAACCAATAGAATAATAAGCTTACCAGTCAAGGACGAATCTCTCTTCAGTTAATTCCCACGACAAAGTTACATATATACCTCAGCGGCTAGCCAAGATAAAATCCAAACCCAATGGATCTTTCTTCTTTTTTATAAAAGACAAGTGCATTAAAATGATAAGCAGATCCAGTTTGGCAAAAAAAAGGCAAAAGATAGTAATAAAATTATCAACTTTTTTAAAATACAAAGCACCATTTTTATGCATTAAAAAAAAAAAAAAAAAAAAAAAGGGCAATGAAGGTCTGGTGTTAACAGCAATCTTCTTGAGCTTATCTCATTAAGGTATAGGCATTCTTAGAATTTATTTTTTTAAAAAAAAATCTATTTATATGAGGCCAGCTTAGTCAGTTGTTCAGTTAGATGCAACCCAGATTTTTCTGAACAAAATTCTTATGTATCTTAAAAGGTGAGAAGACAAAGGGAAGAATTCATTTTAGAACAACAGCCATGCATATTACACAAAACAAGAAAAACTAAAATTGTTTTCTAGAAGAGGATCCTAAAGCTAAATGTTATCTAACTTCATTATCAATCATAGAACCATAAGATCTGCGAAGTTCATGGAGCAACAATAGTACCTGGGAGAAAACATTTTTGCAATGCAACCTTGGCATTACTTCGCGAGTTGTTTTCACTGCCCTAGCAAATTG
Source organism: Elaeis guineensis (assembly GCF_000442705.2). Classification (NCBI taxonomy): domain Eukaryota; kingdom Viridiplantae; phylum Streptophyta; class Magnoliopsida; order Arecales; family Arecaceae; genus Elaeis; species Elaeis guineensis. The sequence continues at coordinate 17,357,467 of NC_025994.2, forward strand.
TTGCTGAGGCTTCCCAACAATGAACGGCCCACTGTTAAGAATAGAATTAGTGTTAAGAGATAAGTAGTGTTAACATAGACACAAGCTCATTACATAACTCAATTTTGTGAGTAAAAATATAGCAAGGCATGAAGTGACATGTCAGGAGGTGAAAGAAAAGATACTAATTCAATAGTGGCTAAAGGAATCAACTTCAAGAGTGCATAGCAATGATTTTCAGACTTAAATCGTTATTTTAATCCCAGAAGCCAATGTCTTCAATTTCAAGATAATTACATTATGGTAGCCTGCCTACTGATGATCAGTTTAGTGACAAAGAGACCTCTCTGATGAAAAGGGTGAGCTGGACTCAAACCGTGCAGTTAGGACTGAAATCGAATCAAATATGAATCGAACATCAGTATATCCATATCTATATTTATTCTATTTGACGAATATAGATATGGATACATATGTTAGTCGAATGCAACAATTCATATCCATGTTGTTTTAAAAGGATACAATACAAATCGGATACTAAAAATATGGATATAAGTTGAATAATTAAATTTTATCACTACAAAATCAAAAAAATTACTAAATTGAAGGTAAAACATATTAATAGCATATTTATGTGGTCATTTATTTCTCTTAAATATTTATAATTACTATATAAAATTAAATAAAATTACTAATAGAATTGGATATTTGAATATGGATCAAGTAGTTGTCTATCCACATCCATATCAATTTTTTTTTAATGGATATATATACAGATATGGATATTAGTTGGTGCTCAAATGTATATCCATATCATAAATTCAAATATAAAAACAAATATAGGTGAATATTATGAATTGGCTTGTAGGGATGGGTGGAGAACCCTTACAAGCCTTTTTTGATGTGCCTTTGAATATGCATAGAATGTCAATCCACAGCTACGTATTATCAACATACATATGTACATACGTATATGCATGTTTGTGTCTAAAATCTATGTATATGTATGCAAAACCATAGTTTTAAATCCCAGCAGGATAGAGAGTATCCCAACCATATCATCCTATTCCTATAAGAAAATGGGAACTAAGATGGTGTGGAACTCCAAAACCCATCCATGAAGGGAAAGAAGAATAAAGAGGGAAGAAATGAAGGAAAAAAAAGAAAAGAAAAAAAATAAAGAATAGAAGGAAGAAGAAAAGGAAAAAAAGAAAGGAAGAAAACATGAAGGGAAAGGAAAAAATGGAAAGTAGAAGAAAAAAAAAAAGAAATGAAAGAAAGAAGAAGAAAGAAAAGAAAGAACAATAAGAAAGAAAGAAATGAAGGAAAAAGGAAAAAGGGATGAAAGAAGATGAAAAAGGAAAGAGAAACAAAGGAAGGAAGAAGAAATAATAACAAGAAAGGAAAGAACAAAGGAAGAAAGAAGAAAAAAAACAAATAGAAATAAAGAAATAAAAGAAAGAAGAGGTGAGAGATAGAGGGTACCTATTGGGACACTCAACCAAGATGGCATAGGATAATAGGGCGTCCCATCCTAAGGACAAACTGGGATTCCTTCATCCCATGGGATTTAAAATATTGTGCAAAACTAATTAATAATCCTAACAAATGAGTAATTTCCTTCTCAAAGACAGTCAACAAATCAAACAAGCTAGTTTTAATAATGAAGCATTTAAACTACCACTCCAATTATCAAGGGTTTAACAAGCAAGAGATAAAGTACTATATTACTGATATCACTATTGGTTGCATTGGCCAGAACTATCTAATTTGGAATGTACCGAACTGACAAAGAATCGGGATGATTCACACTATTGGTTCAAAACCATTCAGTTAAATCCTTCCAAGAGTCTTACAAATTGATTAAGACCCAATTTGGTTAAAAACCCACCTCCTAGCAAAGTAAAAAGCCTCCCTGCCCCTTCCTGGCCCACTCGTGATCACCCCACCCTCTCCCACGGGCTCCAATGTATTCAAGACAAGCCCTCCCACCTCCCATATAACATCACTGGTAAGCAAGATCCACAATTTCAATACTAGGTACCATATTGATACTTTACCAGTTCGGTACAATACAACATGCATCACATACTGAAATAGACCTCCGATCATTTTTCTCACCTTTTATCTTGATACATCTCAGTATAGGTCAATATGTCCTAATATAGGTTAATACACACCATAGTACATGATGGTATAGGATAGTATGGAGTCTGTACCAACTCAAACAATATATACCGAGTGACATGGGGTAATATGGTAAACCATGCTAGTAAGCATCTCCATTCTCTCCCTTTCCCTCCCCCGTCCCTCTTCTTAGCATTTATATTGGCCCTCCCCTTCCTCTCTTTCTCTCTTGCACTGCCAGGGTTAGCATTATGGTTTAACCCTCCTTCCTCCCTCCTCCCTCCTGCCCTCCTCTCTTCTCTCCTGTTCTCCCTAACCCCCTTTCTCTCCCTATTTACGTATGCCCTGCTATGGCATGGTGCAAACTTGTACCATGCCAAACTAGTTGCTAGCCAGCATGCCCTCTGGTACCCATGGGCAAACCTTGGTTGATATTGAAATGAAAAGATGAGTTGGACAAGTTATACACCAATTCAAAGAATTCTTAGAAAAATGATGATCAAGTGAGATTTAAATCAGTTTGCTATAACAATTTCAAGTCATGATGTTGTTGGATGATGCTTGTAATGTGATCATAGCAATGCATTATTTAGGAAAAACAATGAACGAATGAAAATTCTGAGGACAATTTAGCGTATCACATTAGATTCTCTCTTAAGAAAAAAGCTAGTGTCAAACAATTGCAATGTTCCACAAGAAAATAGCTAAACCAAAAAAACCCAAATTACTTGTAGAGGAAATTCTATGTACACCACACCCGGTGTAGAAAAAATACACTATTTCACCTAATTGGGCCACGTAGCCACTACTTTCTAATATGCATTTAATGCCTGCAATTTCTCTTTTTCGTTTGAAATTTTGAACGATGAAAATGCCCCTCCTCTTCTGAAAATTATGACATCCTACATCCATATTATGATATCTGACAGTCAAATTATGATTTCCTACATAGGATGTTATAATTTTTTTTTCAAAAGTCATAAAGAAAAAAGAGTATTTTCATCATTGAAAATTTACAATGCTTTTCAATGCATATTTACTGTCTGCAGTTCTGCTTTTTCGTTTGAAATTTTGAATGGTGAAAATATTTCTCCTCTTCTGAAAAATTATGACATCTTGTGGGCATATTATGACATCTTATGGTGAAATTATAACTTCCTGCACAGGATATCATAATTTTTCTTTTAGAAATTATGAAGAGGAAAGGGTATTTTTGTCATTCAAAATTTATAAAATTTTTAAATGATGAAGATGCCCCTTCTTTATGACATCCTATGGTCAAATTATGACTTTTTGTATAGGAAAGTCATAATTTAACCATAAAATATCATAATATAGCCACGGGATGTCATAATTTTTTTAGAAGATAAGTATTTTTATCATTCAAAATTTCAAACGAAAAAATAAAATTAAAAACATTAAATGCATATTGAAAAATGATGACTACATGGCCTAATCAGGTGGGGCGATGTATTTTTTCTACGCTGGGTGCGGTGTACAAAGAATTTCTTCTTGTTATAGATATACTCAGCAATTCATTTATAGCAAAATGAAGAAAAAAAGGCCACGTGTTGGAATTAGGAAAACCAAGATTTTTGGTCTCAACACCAGGTCCCATACTAGGAGATACCAATACAAGTTGAGCCAGTATGGCATATATGATACCAACACAATAGGTATGTAAGGTGTAATAGTATAACAATCCCCCATATCAGTATGTGCAATACCAAGCAGCACAGGTCAATATAATACACCTTGCCAAAAAAACAAAGGTTGGTCAGGCGTAGTGCTGGGATCTATGAATGAAAAGGGGGCCACTTTTTATAATGGATGAGATTATAGTGGTGCCTTAAGAGGGTAGCCTGTGAGTATGCTCAAAAAGAAGTTTCCTCTCTCTCTCTCTCTCTCTCTCTCTCTCTCTATATATATATATATATAAAGATATTAAGTATGAATTCTTAAATTTTTAAAATCAAGTAAAAAAATCAATTAGCAGCTGGGGCTGTTGAGCATCGACAGGTCAGATTCACGTTGTATCCCACATGAATCTACATCTAAACTATTTCAGCTGGAGAAGAACATAGATTTGGTTTTAAAACAGAAAGGTGCATCATCCATATCAAATATTGCATGCACAAACACGGGTGCCCGTTTAAACTTGGATGCCTGTCGGATATCTCATGGGGCTTCTTTAGTACCAAGTCTTCTGGTTTTCGCTAAATGTCTGCAACAATTCCAGTAGTTTGGTAGGGCTACTCATTAACTTATCTAGATTGACTGAGTTGGGCTTGCCTTTATCGTTGGCTGCCAAATTTCTTCATTTGCACAGTCCACGTGCCACTTCCCAAGAAGACTACCTTTCAGGCATTTGGTCAAGGATCTCCTTCTTAGCTACTTGAATAATGATCAGCTGTTTGTAGTTTATGTCGTGGCAGATTTCTAACTCAGATCGAAGAGGCTGGAGTGTGACAGCGATCGGATCTGCAAAATAAGTCCCAAACCAAAGTTGGCTCCGATGGAGATCCTCCCATGTCCAAGTCAGATATGTGAAACAAATAAAAGGGAGTGAGTATGAAGGATGTGTTACCTTTTTTTTGAGAATTTCCCTTTTTCTCTTTCTTACAAGAGCCGTGGAAAGGAAAGTCATGGGAGACCTTCCCGTCTTCTCCCGCTGTGCCATTCCTGGTGTTTGTCCTAATTTTCAGCAACTAGTATCGTACGGCCAGCTATTTTCAGGAGTGGCATGATGTCATAGGACCTTGTGCGGCACGCAGTCAGCCATTCTCAAAAATTGCTTGATTTGACACCGAGGGACGTGGTTCGATCGGGCCGCCTGAGGAGTCCCCGCTTATCATTTCAAGCACATGATGGGGCTCGATATCCCATCATGCAAATCATTGGGAGATGAAGATCGATGGCCGATGCCATTAGCGAGATCTTTTCGGAGTCAATGCCCAAGGCACAGATGCTGTTGCAGAAAGATACTGAGCGCTAGGTCAAGGATCCATTTGTAAGACTGTGGTTGATGCATAGATCGGTGATCGGTGCATGGATCAGCTATGATCTGAGTTCATCTGTGCTTTTGGGTTGGTCATCAGGATTTTACTCAGTAGCATCGAGGATGAGTCGCATGGTTTGCGGCTGAGGTGAGGCACCCCTACAATACTTGCCTCTTAATTTCGAATTCGAAGAAGTCAGTTTGAATAGCAGAAGTAGTGGTCCTCGTGAGCTTGGCCAAGTAGACGAATCCAGGCTAGTTTCACCCTTTGAGTTGATAGCCTTTGATGGATCCCCAGCAGGCTTCTAATTGTGATCGATCTATATTTAGGGACTTTGGCTTGGACCCTCTGGATATCCCTGAGGGTTTCATCAGATATATTTTATGGGTCCCATCCTTGGCGTTTCTAAAGTCTAAATGCCCTCTAAAGCGGCTGTGATTGTGCCAAGTTCTTTAGAGGTCCTAAATGGGGATAAGATGTCTCTAGGGGATCAGATCGTCGATTTATATGCCAAACCTTTTCTATTATCCGCATGCTGCCTTGTAACTTTGGTCGTCTTTAAGGAGGTGGGGGCTTCCAAGGGGATTAACTCGGGAGTCACCTAGGACCTATCCTAGTTTACCACATTGCGAATTAAGGTGGGTTTCGAAGCACCTCATGAATTGCCTCCCGAAGCTTAATCAGATAAGGGTGTCATTTTGGGCCGCACCATCAAGTTCTGCAGAGTCTGACAAGGGGTGCAACCTGACTACTCGAAGGTGGGGCCCATATCATTGGGGTCTTGTATAAACAGACCCTTTCACCAGGCATGTTTGTCAGAGAACATTCCTCCTTGTGGTCATAAAACTATCATTGCAGTCTGTGAAGGGGGCCATATGAAGAAGATGGTTAGGCCTCGTGGAGAGCCTTCTTCTAAGAAGGTGAAAGGGGGCTCAATTTGGGTCCTCCTCTTCAAACCAAGCCCCACCCTTCCCCCAGCCACAAAAAGGTCTAGCTGGGCCAAGGAGAAGTGCTTCCCCTTCCACGCATCGAGAGGGGTCCGCGCTAGAGGCCTTTGCTGATGCCAAACTTCATTGTATCAAGGAGTATAAGGCCTCGACAGACTTTAGAGAAAAGCAATTTGACGCCTCTACCGCCACCTTCATCCAGGACTTCGAGAGTTGTAAGGCCCGTCTGGGGCATTTGGTGCCTAAGTTAGACCTCAGGTACCTCCACCCCGATAATAGCGATGAGGAAGTAGGGGTCTTTTCTTTGAATGAAGATTAATTCTTCATCCATTTATATTTCATCTCCTTTTCAGTGCCCTTTAGGGCATCATCATGTAAATATTTGAATAAAAGAAGTCTTTTGCCACATGCATCTCTCTTCTTGAATACTCTCTTTTTCTTTTCCCCCATTTTTTTGTTCTTTTGTTTTGGTGTTGGCACCCCCAGATCTAGTCGAGGGCGGCTCTTCTATACCCTCAAATCCTATCAAGGGTGTTCTTCCATTTATTGCCTGGAGATCTTGGCCCCTGAGTCGAGGTATCTCCGAGGGGTCCAACTGTCAATCTAGTCATCAAGGTTTAGATGATTTAGATGTCCCGTGGTCGCATTCGGTGCTATTCCAAACACCTTTTTAGAGGTTTCTAATGAAGTTGAGGTGTTTTTGATGAGCCATGCACTGGAGAATAGTACTTCTTCAATATTTAGTGCTTGGAGTTCTAGTAACGATGACCTATCAAAAGGTCCCATCGGAGCCCTCCTTTTCAGGAGACTCAGTCTTCAAGGCTCCTTTTTCGACGACACGCATCTCGCAGTCAGAAAGGGCAGTTAGGGGCGATCAAGATCTGTTTCTTAAAATAGGGCTTCACTTTCTTTACCTAGGGTTGGGTTCATTCGGCTGCCTTCCATTATGTTGTTTATCCTGATACTATGGAGTTGTTGCTGCTTGCTCTCATCTGGCGAGAGCTTATCATATTTTTGCCTAGTGAGGATTCGCCTCAAAGGAGCAAGCCATGGTGGTATTGGAAAGATCTGTCGTCTCGCTTGCTAAGCCATGGTGGTGGTCTTTAGGGGTTGCTTTAGGGTCCCACCCTTATAGGGAGGTCTTGGACCTCTCTTGAGGGTGATCCTACCCCTTGCTAGCAAGGCATCCCAACCATTATCGAAGATGCAGCTTCAGGGTGAGCATGTCCTCATGGTTCATGGGGTCACCACTGTTAAGCCTCACCCTTTTTCGCATCAACCCGATGTATGGTTCAAGTGGTGGCAGAGCTTGTGTTCTTTTGTTGTAATGAATCAACCCGATGTATGGTTCAAGTGGTGGTAGAGCTTGTATTCTTTTGCTATAATAAACTTTGTTTGGCTTGAATTATGTTGTTTTAAACTAGCTTTCTAAATAAAATGATCCTTGGTTGCATCAATCCGATGTCTCCGGCTTATTTGCAAGCTTGTCTGAAGTGGTTGCATACGAGCCCACGTCCATATCTAAAGAACGTCGATACCTCCTTGCTGAAGTCATCGATACCTTCTTGCTAAAGTCATCAATACGTCCGCTTGACCTATCCATCGGTAGAGATCGGAGTTGATGTGGCCTCCACTCGATCTGCCCTTTCGATGGAGAGTGGGCCAAAGTCATCGATACCTCTGCTCGACCTGTCTGTCAGTAAGGATCAGAGTTGTTGTGGCCTCCTCTCAACCTGTCCTTATACAAGGAATGGAACGAAGTCATTGATATCTCTGCTTGACCTATCCATCGGTGGGGACTAGAGTTGATTTGGCCTCTACTCAACCTGCCCATTGGTAGGGATCGGAGTTAATGTGGCCTCTGCTCGACCTACCCTTTGGCAAGGAGTGAGCTGAAGTCGTCAATACCTCTGCTTGACCTGCCTATCGATAGGGATTGGAGTTGTCATGGCCTCCACTCGATCTGCCCTTTGGCAAAGAGTAGGCTAAAATCATCGACACCTCCACTCAACCTATCTATCAGTAGAGACTGGAGTTGACATGGTCTTCGCACAACCTGTCATTCGGTAGGGAGCACGTTGAAGTCATCGACACCTCTGCTTGACCTGCCCGTCGATAGGGACCAAAGTTGTCATGGCCTCCACTCAACCTGCCCTTCGGTAGGGAGTAGGCCAAAGTCAATAACACCTCCACTCGACCTATCCTTCGACAGCGATCGAAGTTGATGTGGCCTCCGCTCGACCTGCCCTTCGATAGGGAGCGAGCTGAAGTCAATGACACATCCACTCGACTTGCTTGTTGGCAGAGATCAGAGTTGTTGCAGAGTATCCACTGTTAGTAGAAAAACTCTTTCTCATCATCTTGTCTTTCATCGCACTGACCTTATGCATAGTCATGACACGAAAGTGGGCCAACCAAAGTTTGTGGCTTGACCTGTTCACAGTAAGCAGCATGTGAGGTCTAGGAGGGTTAGCTCCTATCATCGAGTGGGGTCTCTGAAGCATTAGTCCCTATTGTCAAGTGGGGTCCTCAAAGGGTGAGCCCTTGTTAGCAAGCGGGGTCTCCAGAGGATTAGCCCCTGTTGCCCAGCTATGCAACCCAAGAGGGGAGGGGGGTGAATTGGGTTTCTAAAAATTTTAAGCTTAACTAATAACTTATGAGAAATATTTGATAAAGCTAAATAGATAGAGTGAGTAGAATTAATTCAAGGCTAAAAGCAAGAGCAATAATGCAAGAAAATAATGGAGGGATAAAGAAGAGCAATTAGACACACACCAAACAAAAGGATTTATAGTGGTTCGGTGCCAATCTTGCACCTACATCCACTCTCCAAGCTCCTACTTGAGAATTTCAATCCACTAATCTTGTATTCAACCCGAATACAAACATCGGAAACTCCGACTCTAGCTATCCCAAGCTAGTTCACTTATTTTTCGGGTACAAGCCAACCCTATACACTCCGATTTAAGGTTCGGATCAACCTTTCCTTATTTTGGAACCCTTCCAAAATAAAACCAAACACTCAAACTGAGTATAACAATTTATAGCACACTTAAGCACAAAGAAAAGCTCCTTCAATGAGCGAATATAACTTTAAATACACTTTACTTAAAAGAAGAAGCTCCTTTTTGGATTTTCTCAAGGTGGATGGAGACTTGATTGAGCGCTTGAGGAGTTGGTGAGCTTGGATTGAAGGCTTCTTGAAAGCTTTGAATGAGCTCTTGATTAGGGCTGAAAAGTTGGCTTGAGAAATCCTTTTTCAAATTCTCTCTTTTGAATGCTCTTCAATGCTCTCTTGAATGCTCTTTAAATCTCTTTCTTTCTCTTATTTGTTTTTCACCTTTTTGTTTCTTTTATAGCTTTAAGAAATAGAGGGAAACATTCTAGGCTGAAAAAGAGCCATTAGATCGCATTAAATGAGCATTAAAAGTACTTAAAACGGGTTAAAAACTAGCCGTTGCAGAAAAATTCCGTCACAGGGGTCGACTCATGAGTCGACTCATGCCTGGGGGTCGACTCATGGATCGACCTCTGTGAAAAAACGTCATAGAAGAGAACAGGATTCATTGTTCTGTAAAACTGGCAAAAAGACCCGCAGAGGTCGACTCATGAGTCGACTCATGCCTTGGGGGTCGACTCATGGGTCGACTCACAGGATTTGCCAAGTCTGTGCCGGCCAGGAAATTCAGCGTGCCAGTCATCTCATGTGCCATGAGTCGACTCATGGGTCGACTCATGATTTTCAATCATGCATATCTTTCAACATACAAGTCCAAAATTAATAAAATTTTCACCATTGGATCACAAATCTTTTGTTCTATCATTTGATATCATCAAATCAGAGTTTTGATAAAATTATCATTTTACCCTTGAGGAGCAAAAAAGGCTTTTTCAAGTGAGAAATATTAGTACCCCTTTAACTGCTTTGTAATCATCAAAATCAATCTAGAGAACAACAATCTCCTCCTTTTTGATGATGACAAAACATTTGAACAAAAGCATTTATGAATCAATGAGCATAAATTTTCAAAGGAATGAAATGCATTGTAGGTAGTTTTGAAGATAAAAAGGAAATTTACTACCAACTAATAAGTCCATTTGCTTGAAAAGAAGATTGATTCTTTTGGAATATGAAACATGTGCTCATTAGCATAAGTAAATTGTCCATTGCTTAATGATTTGAAAATTTGCTCATTTGATTATGTGATTTAGGTATCAGAGTAGAAAATTTGATTTTGTTATCAGAGCAAAGCAGAATTTGCATTAGGATTTGAAAATAGCGTATTTGAAAATATCTCATTTGCTCATTTGCTTGTTTTTCAAATTTCTTGAAAATTTGCTCATTCTAATTTGATTATTTAGTTTTAGTATCAGAGCAGGTTTAACAATTAAGTATTTCACTTAATGTCAGAGCATGTTAAATTTTAAGATGTATCAGAGCATGTCTAATTTTAAAGCATATCAGAGCATGTTTAAGAAGTAAATTTAAAGGTTGCTCATTTGCTTTGCTTAACAATTCATTCATTTTGTTAGCCATCTTGTTAATTTCTCCCAATTCACTCATTAAGTTTTGTATTTATCTCTCTTTTGATACTTTTGCTTAGCATTTGATACTTTTGCTTAGCAATTCATTCATTATATTTTGAAGTCATTTAATAATCTTGCTTTTGATATTTTTCTCTAATTTTTTTTTAATTTCTCCCCTTTTTGACATCATCAAACATTATTAACTCCCTCTCTTTTTTAATACATTTTCTCTTTAGTGTTTCTTCAAACTTCTTGTGCTAATCATTAATGTTTACTCCCCCTGAATACAGCAATCATAAAACAAGATATGCCATTGAATACCATAGATATGAATTAGCAACAAAGAGAAGATATATAATCAAGAGATGATTGATACCATTACAAAGAGTAGATATATAATTAAAAGATGATTAAAACCATAGTTATTTCAATACATATTTCATAATATAAAAGTCAGCTAGCTAATGTCATTACATGGCCCAAAATACAGATCCTAGAAAGAACAGTAGACTAACACCTAGGATCTAGTAGAACACATGACTCTATGGATCAGAATCAGATGTATCAGAGATGGGATGGGGAGATGATGGATCACGGCCAAGAGCACGTCCTCTACCCCGTCTGCCTCTGCCACGAGTGGAGGTGCTGGCACGAGCAGGTGGGTGAGATGAACTTGGAGGCTGAGAACGTTGAGAGGCCAAGGACTGGACTGAAAGAGTAAGCCTGATGGAATCAAGAACGTTCAGTGCTCTTGAAGCAGACTGAAGCAGAGCAGTAAACTGAGTAGATGCATGCTCACTCGAGCCTCTGATCTCTCTCCTCAATAACTCATAACCACCCTCCAATGCACCTCTGAGCCTGCCAGCCTCCATAGTAAGGTCTGTGACCTCAATAGTGCTCTCCTGTGGCTGAGGATGGGCCAAAGCTAAGACTTGCCCCTGCAAGTCAAGAACTCTCCCAGTCAGTCTCAAAATGCAATCCTCGAGCTGCTGAATCTGAACAGACTGATTTGAGATCAACTAAAAAATAGTGGAGATATGGAGAATCAAGGTCTGATCAGATGAATCTAATGATGTGGATCCCGGTGCAAATGTAGAAGTGTCCACTGACGAGAAAGCAAGGAAGCCACATGCTGAGAAATCTGCTCGATCTGATCATCAGCCAATCTGTACTCTGGGAAAGGTGCTCTGCTGTCTGACTGCTGAACTGGTGTGTGCCTCCTGGTGAACTCTGAAGGGCCAGCCTCTGGGTTTGAAACAAACTGGATATCTGGAGATGCTGCCCTGAAGTCATGGAGAGGAGATGAGGGACCTTCTTCCTCAGCTCTGTCTTCTACTCTGTCCTCAGCTCTCTCCTCAGAACCCTTGATCCAACCACCATCAGTTTTAGTAAATCCCATGCGGTGCAGAGTGTGTTGGTTGATGGTGTCTGCGTGAGAAAGCTTAGCAGATGCCTCCCCCTCAAAACTGACTCCAAATCTCTTGAAAACCAGTGTGAGGGCCATACCAAAAGGCAGATGTGCCTTGGATCTGTTCAGTGTCTCTCTCATGGCCTCAATTATTAAAGCAGGGAGGTTTAGGGGGGTTTGAGTGATCACATGAAATATTATACAAATATCTCACCCAGAAAGAAGGTCATGCCTACCACTCCTCGGGAAGAAAAGCTTTGTCACTAATTGATGTAGGATCCTCATTTCAATTGATAAGATTTTGGCTTCCAATTTATTTAAACTTCTGAGTAGGTTCCTCCTAAAATTACATTGATCCCCTCTTCTTTCACTGGGAGTTCCATGTAAGAATATCCCTCACAGGGCAAATGTAGGATCTCTCCCAAACTAATAGGATCTAAGCAAATATCAACTCCCTTAACTGTAGAAGTTACTGTTCCATTGCCATAATGCAGATTTAGATAAAACTCTCTAACCAAGTCTACATAAGTAACTTCCTTGAGAGAACAGTAAAAACCCCAACCTTGATTTTTGATCTTTGATCCAAAGGTGAAGCCCTCTTTTTCAAAAAATTTGAAATCCACATTCTTGCCGGTTTCTACCTTTCTATCAGAAAGAGGAATTTTGCCAGGGCTAAGGGGAGACTGAGAGGGACCTGGAGCAGATACTGAAGCCGGAATGGATGCAGTGGAGGTGTGAGCAGCTTGCCTTTTCCTGCGGACACTTTCTTCCAGCTCACGGACTGATTTTTTTCTTTGAGGGAGTTTCATCTTTGGGGCCATTCTCACCACAAGAGCAGGCAAGGAGACTCGGAAGATCAAATGGGTGAGGAGAAGGAGGGTCACTAGAGAATGGAAAGGGATTTTGGCGAAGAGAAAAGACGGGTTTGAGAAGAACGGTGGAAGCTAGGGCACGCTCCAACCGCTTCAATCAAGGGAGAAAGATGCGAGAAGCTCCTTTCTCAAGAGGTGATTTGAGGTGGAGAGGAGAAGGGAGAATGCTTTAGGGCTAAATCCTTGGTTTTGGAGAGAATGAGGATGAGGACGATGAGTGTTGGAGGGAGGAAGATGAAGAAGAAGAATGAGTCGGCTCATGAACGGGCTTCAAGTTAAAAAGAAAAGAGCCCGTGGGAAGTTGGCAATAATTTCAAGTATGCCATAGGGTCGACCCTAGGGGGTCGACTCATGATTCACAAAATTTCAGAAAAAATATGAATAAATTCTGAAAAAATTCATAATTTTGGGAGAAGAAATTTTGCTCAATGACAAGTTGTGAGAATGATAATCTTGAGCTTTTAGAACCAAGAGAGATGATGGAAATTGAGTTCAAAGAAATTTTGACATTGATTTCTTGAAATTTGAGAAACATTTAGGCATAAGGATCAAGAATTCCTAGATTTCTCCTAATTTCACAGAATCTATCCTCACTAAGGGCCTTTGTAAAGATATCAGCTAATTAATTTTTAGTGCAAACATATTCAAGAATTATATCTTTGTTTTGAACATGTTCTCTTATAAAATGATGTCTTATTTCAATATGCTTAGATCTTGAATGTTGAATTGGATTTTTAGTTAGATTTATGGCACTTGTGTTGTCGCATCTTATGGGTGTGTCATTAAATTTGATACCAAAGTCTTCGAGTTGTTGCTTAATCCATAAGATTTGAGCACAACAACTTTCGGTTGCAATGTATTCGGCCTCAGCTGTAGACAATGCTACCGAATTTTGTTTCTTGCTAAACCAGGAGATTAGGTTAACTCCAAAAAATTGGCAGGTTCCACTAGTGCTTTTTCTATCTAATCTACATCCAGCAAAATCAGCATCTGAATATCCTAATAAATCAATTTGTGAATCTTTAAAGTACCATAATCCTAGAGTTTGAGTACCATTTAAATATCTAAGGATTCTTTTAACAGCATTCAAGTGAGACTCTTTAGGATTAGATTGATATCTAGCACACAAACAAACACTAAACATGATATCAGGCCTACTTGCAGTTAAATATAATAGAGAGCCAATCATACCTCTATAATATTTTAAGTCTACACATTTACCTTCTTCATCCTTGTCAAGCTTACACGAGGGGCTCATGGGTGTGCCAATTGGTTTGGAGTTCTCCATTCCAAATCTTTTGAGTAGTTCCTTAGTGTACTTGCTTTGGGTGATGGAGATTCCTTCTTTTGTTTGTTTGATTTGGAGTCCGAGGAAGAAAGTAAGTTCTCCCATCATGCTCATCTCGAACTCTTCCTGCATGAGCTTAGCAAAGTCTTGACAAAGAGACTCATTAGTAGACCCAAAAATAATGTCATCAACATAAATTTGTATAACTAACATGTCATTTTGATTTCTTTTAATAAAGAGGGTTGTGTCTACATTACCTCTTGAAAAACCATTGTTTAGTAAGAATTTGCTTAGCCTATCATACCAAGCCCTAGGTGCTTGTTTTAATACATATAGAGCTTTATTTAATTTAAAAACATGATTGGGAAAAGCATGATTTTCAAAACCTGGGGGTTGTTCTACATAGACTTTTTCAGCAATATATCCATTTAAAAATACACTTTTGACATCCCTTTGAAATAATTTAAATTTCATAAAGCAAGCATATGCAAGTAGAAGTCTAATGGCTTCCAATCTAGCAACAGGTGCAAAGGTCTCATCAAAATCAATTCCTTCTTCTTGATTATAGCCTTTAGCAACCAATCTTGCTTTATTTCTTATTACATTACCATGTTCATCTAATTTGTTCCTAAAGACCCATTTTGTGCCTATTATAGAATAATTTTTAGGTCTTGATACTAAAGTCCATACATTATTTCTTTCAAATTGATTAAGTTCTTCTTGCATTGCATTAATCCAATTATGATCATTTTCAGCTTCTTCAATAGTTTTTGGTTCAAGATGAGATACAAAAGTACAATGATTAAATACATCTCTAAGTGAAGAACGAGTTTTTACCCCATGCATAGGATCACCAATAATTAGCTCCTTAAGGTGATTGTGAACATACCTCCATTCCTTGGGTAGGTCATTTGTACCTTGAGGTTGTTCTTGAAGTTCTTCACCTCTCTCATCCTGTTTGTCCTTTTGTTCCTCGTCCTCTTGAATTGTTGAATCTTTCAGAGTGATATCCTTCATTCCTTCTATTAGAGGATCTGCATCATCAACACCCTCATTCTTTCTTGAAGGAAGATCGTTAGATTCATCAAAAATAACATGTATGGACTCCTCTACTACTAAGGTTCTTTTGTTAAAAACTCTAAAAGCTTTACTAGTGGAGGAGTATCCAAGAAAGATTGCTTCATCCAATTTTACATCAAATTTTTCAAGTCTTTCTTTACCATTATTTAACACAAAACATCGGCAACCAAAAACATGAAAATAAGAAATATTAGGTTTTCTTTCTTTCCAAAGCTCATAGGGGGTTTTCTTTAAAATTTGTCTAATCAAAGCACGATTTAAAATGTAACATGCTGTGTTGATAGCTTCCGCCCAAAAATATCTTGGAAGGTTGCTTTCACAAAGCATGGTACGGGCCATTTCTTCTAAGGTTCTCTTTTTCCTTTCTACTACCCCATTTTGTTGGGGAGTCCTAGGAGCAGAGAAGTTATGGCCAATTCTCTTTTCATCATAAAAGTTTTCAAAGTCTTGATTTTCAAATTCAGTTCCATGATCGCTTCGAATATTTTGAATTGAAAATCCTTTCTCATTAATGACTTTTTGATAAAATTTAGTGAAAACATGAAAAGTTTCATCTTTGTGTGCTAAAAAGAAAACCCAAGTAAAACGAGAGTAATCATCTATAATTACGAAACCGTATCTTTTTCCTCCTAGACTAGTGGTTCTAGTAGGTCCAAATAAGTCCATATGCAAAAGCTCTAGAGGTCTAGAAGTTGAAACAATATTTTTGGATTTAAATGAAACTCTTGTTTGTTTACCTAGTTGGCATGCATCACAAATTCTATCTTTTTCAAAATTCAGTTTAGGCAAGCCAAGAACTAATTCTTTCTTAATTAATTTTGAAAGAGAATGCATGCTAATGTGAGCAAGTCTGCGATGCCAAAGCCAACTAGTCTCATTAACTTTAGCATTCAAGGATACTAGGCATTGCATGTTTATTTTGGCTAGATCATTTAAATCTACCATATAAACATTATCATGTCTATGTCCAATAAATTTAATGCCATCATTAATAGGACTAGTTACAATGCAAACAGACGATTCAAAAATAACTTTGTATCCTTTATCACAAAATTGACTAATGCTTAGTAAGTTATGCTTTAAACCTATCAACTAACAAAATATTTTCAATGTATTTGAGGGAGTGATACCAATGTTACCTATACCGATGATCTTTCCTTTGCCATTGTCTCCAAAGGTGACCATCCCTCCATCCTTAGCATCAAGCGTGATGAATTGTGATTCATCACCAGTCATGTGTCTCGAGCATCCACTGTCAAGATATCATTTCCTGTTTCCTCCTTGGGATGTAGACACACCTGCAAGCAAAAGTCAAGTTTTTATTTTAGGTACCCAAGCTTTTTGGGTCCTTTTTGGTTAGTCATAATGGTTCCTTTTGGAACCCATATTTTCTTGATAGTTGAGTTTGCAGATTTGTTAGAGAAGCAAGTGTATGATTTATGTCCTACTATACCACATTTGAAGCATGTAATGTTAGAAGACTTGTTACTTAAAGAGTTTACATAAATATTTTTCAGATATTTTTGTTTCTTCAAGGGGTTATAGCCAAGTCCGGCCTTATCATACACGGCCTTTTGATTATCAAAATCATATTGAGTTTATTTGAACTCAAGGTGAACTTTTCTACTATTGGTTTTAGCTTGGCAATTTCATCCTTTAAGCTTTGATTTTCTTGAAGCAGGGTGGATTTTTCAATTGAAATATTTTCAGTTTGTTTTAATAGAGATTGATTTTTCAATTTTAGTTCTTTGTTCTTCATTCCTAGTTTCTTTAATTCATCAACTAAATCATAGAAGGCTTCATGTAATTCTTCAAATGTAAAGTCGCTAGGAGTTTCAGAAATTACCTCATTTTCGTGTGCCATAAGGCACAGATTGGCTTGTTCGGTTGAGTTTTCCTCATCGGAGCTTGAGTCATCACTCGCACTCCAAGTGGCCATCATGGCCTTCTTCTTGTATTTCTTGGGACCTTTCTTCAATTGTGGGCATTCGGATTTGAAGTGTCCCGGCTTCTTGCATTCGTAGCAGATAAGGGGTTGGTCCTTCTCTTTTTCTTTGCTCTGTTCTCCTTTTGTGAATGGCCTCTTCCTCATCCCTGTTTCTTTTTCTCAAAAATTTCTTGAATCTTCGGGTAATGAGTGCCATCTCTTCATCCTGTTCTTCATCCTCAGTGTCATCAGTTTCTTCATCTGGTGGAGCTGTGGATTTGAGGGCAATGGTTCTTTTTTTTTGACTTCTTCCTCTTGATGTTGCTTCATGCTCAGCTCATGAGTCATCAATGATCCAAGAAGCTCTTCCAAGGGTAGAATGTTCAAGTCCTTAGCTTCTTGGATGGCAGTCACTTTAGCTTCCAAGTTCTTGGTAGGGACCTGAGAATCTTTCTTACAAGCTCACTTTAGTATAGGACTTACCAAGACTCTTTAAACCATTAATGATATCAGTAAAGCGAGTAAACATTACAGTTATGGACTCATCATGCTCCATTTTAAACAATTCATATTTATGCACAAGCATGTTGATTTTAGACTCCTTTACTTGATTGGTTCCCTCATGGGTTACTTCTAACCTATCCCATATTTCTTTAGCAGATGAGCAAGTAGAAATCGATTAAATTCATTAGCATCAAGAGCACAATAAAGAACATTCATTGCTTTAGCATTTAATTGGCCATCTTCTTATCAACCTCATCCCATTCTTTCTCGGGTTTGGTTGATTCCTCACCATCTATAATTTTAGTGGGTGTGTGAGGACCGTTCACTATGATACTCCACATATCATAGTCGAGTGCTTGAATGAATATTTTCATCCGAGCTTTCCAATAGGTGTAATTAGACCCATTGAAAAGTGGAGGTCGGTTGGTGGATTGCCCCTCGGCTAGAGAAGTGCCGACATGGGTTGCCATAGATCTTTGGCTCTTTGATTGTTTAGATCAAAGAAGGGCTAGAGCACCGAGCTCTGATACCACTTGTTGCCCAGCTATGCAACCCAAGAGGGGGGGTGAATTGGGTTTCTAAAAATTTTAAGCTTAACTAATGACTTATGAGAAATGTTTGATAAAGCTAAATAGATAGAGTGAGTAGAATTAATTCAAGGCTAAAAGCAAGAGCAATAATGCAAGAAAATAATGGAGGGATAAAGAAGAGCAATTAGACACACACCAAACAAAAGGATTTATAGTGGTTCGGTGCCAACCTTGCACCTACATCCACTCCCCAAGCTTCTACTTGGGAATTCCAATCCACTAATCTTGTATTCAACCCGAATAAAATGTCGAAAACTCTGACTCTAGCTATCCCAACTAGTTCACTTATTTTTCGGGTACAAGCCAACCCTATACACTCCGATTTAAGGTTCGGATCAACCTTCCCTTATTTTGGAACCCTTCAAAATAAAACCAAACACTCAAACTGAGTATAACAATTTATAGCACACTTAAGCACAAAGAAAAGCTCCTTCAATGAGCGAATATAACTTTAAATATACTTTACTTAAAAGAAGAAGCCCCTTTTTGGATTTCCTCAAGGTGGATGGAGACTTGATTGAGCACTTGAGGAGTTGGTGAGCTTGGATTGAAGGCTTCTTGAAAGCTTTGAATGAGCTCTTGATTAGGGCTGAAAAGTTGTCTTGAGAAATTCTTTTTCAAATTCTCTCTTTTGAATGCTCTTCAATACTCTCTTGAATGCTCTTTAAATCTCTTTCTTTCTCTTCTTTGTTTTTCACCTTTTTGTTCCTTTTATAGCTTTATGAAATAGAGAGAAACATTCTAGGCTGAAAAAGAGCCGTTAGATCGCATTAAATGAGCATTAAAAGTACTTAAAATAGGTTAAAAACTAGCCGTTGCAGAAAAATCCCGTCACAGGGGTCGACTCATGCCTGGGGGTCGACTCATGGGTCGACCTCTGTGGAAAAATGTCACAGAAGAGAACAGGATTCATTATTCTGTAAAACTGGCAAAAAGATCCACAGAGGTCGACTCATGAGTCAACTCATGCCTTGGGGGTCGACTCATGGGTCGACTCACAGGATTTGCCAAGTCTATGCCGGTCAGAAAATTCAGCGTATCAATCATCTCATGTGCCATGAGTCGACTCATGGGTCGACTCATGATTTTCAATCATGCATATCTTTCAACATACAAGTCCAAAATTAATAAAATTTTCACCATTGGATCACAAATCTTTTGTTCTATCATTTGATATCATCAAATCAGGGTTTTGGTAAAATTATCATTTTGCCCTTGAGGAGCAAAAAAGGCTTTTTCAAGTGAAAAATATTAGTACCCTTTTAACTGCTTTGTAATCATCAAAATCAATCTAGGGAACAACAGCCCCTATTGGCGAGTGGGGTCTCAGAGGGGTAGCCCGCCTGTCGCCATCTCAAGGGTTCATTGAACCCAATATCCAAGGTCTCGGACAAACTAGAGATTTTCCCAAAAGTCAAGTCCTTGGGCCTAGGAAAACATGGCATTAAATATTGGTGCTTTTCAATAACAACGTTTTGGGTGATCAAGAGTCTGACCGTCGAAAAACATGACCTTCGAGGCAATCCTCATGGCAGTATCTATTGTAGGTTAGCTGGGAGTCATTGGGAGTATTTAATCCTGCCTTTATAAATTAAGTCCCTTTGGCCTGGAGTTGGTATTAATCCAAGGCCTTTCACAATGTGGGAACACGATTTTCCTCTCGGCCATAGGGTTGTCAGCGCCCTTCTCCGGCA
>NC_025994.2:17382408-17464002 GCF_000442705.2 Elaeis guineensis
GCAGTAGCAGCAGCCGTCAGTGGAGCAACCGGTGGCTCAGTCAGTGCCGTCTAGGCACAGCTGCCATCCTCCGCAGCACTCACCCTCCTCATCTCTAGAGCGACCGTCTCGACACTCCTATTAAGATGGACAACTACATTCTCAGCACTCTCATCGTGCCACCCACCATTCACGGCATTCTTCCTCTCCATCTTATGCACATAGTATCAAGAAGGAGAAACGACCGTGGACGTCTTCTGCTTCTCCTTCTACGACTTCTTTGGGAGTTCCACTCCCAGAGCTTTTCAACAACGATGACTTGATGACTATGAATGCAAATTTTGAGAAATTGATCGTCAGCTTATCCGACTTTAAGTGGAAGGTCAGAAGTCTTCCAATGACTCTGACTTCCACACTACCCAGTCTCTCTCTCGATACATCTTGGATGAATCGATTTTCTCTCGATTCAAGATACTGCAAATGGAGTCATACGATGGCTCCGCCGACCTGATCGACCATTTGGAGAGAGATAAAGCTCTAATGATGATCCAGGAGGCAACCAATGTCCTCTTATGCATTGACTTTCTGGCAACTCTTTAAAAGGTTGTTCGAGCCTGGTATTCTGGGCTTCAATCGAAAAGCATTAATTCTTTTGAGTAGCTTGAGCATTCTTTTGTGGCCCACTTCAGCACAAGCCGAAGGCCGCCACAGATATCCAACAATCTCTTCTCAATCAAACAAGATGAGACAGAGACACTGAGAGACTTTGTGGCTCATTTCAATATAGCCACACTTGAGGTCAGGAACCTCAATGAAGACATGGCTATATCGATCATGAAAAAAGATCTGAGGGGATCCAGATTTACTTACTCTCTTGATAAAACTCTCCCTCAAATCTATGCTAAACTTCTGAAGCATGTGTACAAGTACATTCACACAGATTAAGCTACTTCTGACTGATGCCAAACAGATGAAAATGATCAGAAGAAGAAATAAAAGAAAAGTGAAGCTCCAATCGAATCAAGTAGGCCGACTATCAACAAAAGAGCTTCACCTCAACGACGGAGTCTGAAGCTGAATAACTATGATAGGTATGACTCCTACACTCCTCTCTCTACTCTCCGTGTGCAGATCCTGATGAAGATCGAAGGAGAGGAGTACTTACAATATCCCCCACCAATGAAAGCACCATCAAGGAGCCGAGATAGGAAGAAGTATTGTTGGTTCCATCATGATCATGGTCACGATACTGAACAGTGCATCCAGCTCAGGGATGAGATAGAAGTTCTGATCCGACGAGGCTACCTCAGAAAGTTCTGAAGGGATCAACCGACTCAACCTCCTGCTGACCGACAACCTTAACCACAAACTGAGGAGACTATCAACAATCAACCAA
Source organism: Elaeis guineensis (assembly GCF_000442705.2). NCBI lineage: Eukaryota > Viridiplantae > Streptophyta > Magnoliopsida > Arecales > Arecaceae > Elaeis > Elaeis guineensis. Next base: position 17,383,784 of record NC_025994.2, read on the forward strand.
CTGCAGGAGTGATCAATATGATCTTCGGATGATCAAACTTGGGGGCAACTTTCGAAGAAGAGTCGGTGAAGAAATGATGACTCGATAATGTAATTACTTTTTCGAAAGAAGATATTCGGAGAATTCAAACTTTCCACGATGATGCTATCATTGTCTCGACAATGATAGCTAATTATTATGTAAAAAAAAAATTATAGATCATGGAAGCTCGACGGATGTTTTATTTTACTTGATTTTCTCTCGAATGCGACTACCGACTAATCGACTTAAAAGAGTCTCGATGCCATTGATCGATTTCACGAGAGATGCAGTTACTATGAAGGGAGAAATCACTCTCCCATGAATCGCAGGAAGTGAACCACAATAGAGTACTATTTTCGTGACATTCATGATTGTTCGAGTTTCCTCAGCTTATAATGTCATATTTAGATGATCTAGTCTGAATGCTCTGAGAGTAATAGTCTTGACTTATCAACTACTAGTCTGATTTTCGATAAAAAATAAAGTCAGAGAGATATATGGAGACCAACAACTTGCCCGACATTATTTTTTAGTTTTCATACAAAAAAAATCAACCCGAAGGCTCTTTGTCTGTCAATAAATTGGACCAAAGAGAAAATAAACAAAGAGATAAACCAGCCGAACAATTAGTTTCTATTCCATTAAAAGAAGAAGATCCTGAGAAAATAGTCTAAATTGGATCGCAGTTGTCTGATCCAGAGCGACAGTAATTAATAAATCTACTCAGGGCAAACATCGATATTTTTGCCTGATCGGCTACTGATATGCCGGCATTCCTCCGAAAGTAATAACCCATCGGCTAAACATTGATCTAAAGGTTAAACTAGTGAAACAAGAAAAGATCTTTTGCTCCTGAAAGGCAGAAGATCATCGATGAAGAGATCGACAAGCTCCTCACGACTGGCTTCATCAGAGAAGCTACCTATCTCGATTGGCTCGCTAATGTAGTGATGGTGAGAAAGGTCAATGGACAATGAAGAATCTGCATCGACTACACAAATCTGAACGAAGCTTGTCCGAAAGATAGTTTTTCTTTGTCAAAGACTGATCAACTAGTTGATGCAACTTTGGATCATCGACTCTTAAGTTTCATGGACATCTTTGTAGGCTACAATCAGATTCGAATGGCACCCAAAGACGAGGAGCATACAGCCTTCGTAACTGACAAAGACATCTACTGCTATAAAGTAATACCCTTCGGTTTAAAAAATACTGGAGCCATATATCAACGGCTAGTCAATAAAATTTTCAAGACACAGATCAGATAAAATATGAAAGTCTATGTGGATGACATGCTGGTGAAAAGCCCTCAAACTACTGATCATGTTTGGAACTTAGAAGAAGCCTTCAGCATACTTCGACGATATCAGATGAAGCTGAATCCAACTTCTAAAAAGTTTCTTGGATTTCTCATATTACAATGAGGAATCGAGATCAATCTTGAGAAAATAAAGGCTATCATCAACATGAAGTATTCTAGTTTCAAGAAAGAGATACAGTAACTCAACGGAAGGATCGCCGCACTCAGTCAATTCATATCAAGATCGGTAGAAAGATATTTATTTTTCTTCAAGACCTTGAGATAATCAAACAACTTTATATGGTCAGACAAGTGTCGATAATTCTTTAAAGACCTAAAAAGATAGTTGACATCTCCACCGTTGCTTACAAAACTAAAAGTCAGAGAAACTTTGTATCTCTACTTGACGACATCAATGGAAGTAGTTAGTTCGATGCTTGTCCAAGAGGATGAAAATTGAATTCAATGATCAATCTACTATACTAGCAAGGTGTTTCACAATGCTGAAGTGAGATATTCAAGAGTAGAGAAGATGATCTACGTTCTAATCATATCATCACAATGACTTCGTCCATACTTCTAAGCACATTCTATTATTGTCCTGATGGATCAGCCATTGAAGGCAATCTTACACTGACCTGATACATCAGGTTGAATAGCAAAGTGGGTAATAAAACTCTATGAATTTGATATATAATATCACCCACATCCATTAATGAAGGCATAAGTTTTAGCTGACTTCATCGCCGAATGTACAATACCAGATAATAAACCCGAGGATAAAGCTAATGACAAAATAAAGTAGGCCACAACTCTCAAACCCGACTTAACGTCGGCATGGGTGCTACATATTGATGGAGCATCTAATGCACAAGACAGCAGAGCTGGCCTCATCCTCACCAATTTTGAAAGGGTTATAATTGAATATGCCCTTCGATTCAACTTTAAAGTTTTGAATAAATAAGCCAATTATGAAGCACTCTTAGTCAGCTTGAAAATTATTAAGGAGCTTGATATCGATAGTCTAAAGATCTTCATCGACTCACAATTGATTGCTGGACAGGTTAAGGGCGAGTTTGAAGCCCGAGACCCTATTATAATGAAGTATCTTCAGAAGATGAAAGATCTAACTTCAACATTAAAGTATTTTAAAATCTTTCACATCCCAAAAATAGAAAATACTCGAGCTGATACACTTTCATGACTCACAACCTCTTCTTTCAACTCATTGGGTCGGACATTCGTCGAATGTCTCGAACAGTCAAGTATTGATAAAGTCAAGAAAGTGCTATAAATTATTGATGAACCAAGCTGGATGGATCCGATCGTCTAGTACTTAACTGATGAAACTCTTTCTATGGATCCTTCAGAAGCCAAACAACTTAGATGGATGTCCTCTCAATATATTTTAATGAATGGTCATCTATACAAAAGATCATTCTCTCTTTCTTTACTGAAGTATTTGGGACCAACAGATGCCGACTATGCACTCAGGGAGGTCCAGGAAGAGATTTGTGAAAATCACTTGGGGGGCAAATCTCTAGCTTACAAAATCCTATGACAAGGATACTATTAGCCCACCATGAAGAAAGATGTAGCTAAACTTATCCAAAGGTAGGAACCATGTCAGAGATATGCAAATATACAACACTAATCGATAAGTCAGTTGACATCGATTGTTGCACCATGGCCCTTCACATAATGGAGAATAGACATACTTGATCTTTTTCCTCCGATATTTGGTCAGAGAAAGTTCATAGTGGTCGTCATCAATTACTTCACCAAGTGGATGGAAGCTGAACCTCTGGCACAGATCATTGAGAGCAAGATGGAAGACTTCATTCAGAAATCAATTATATGCAAATTCGGTTTACCACACACCATTATCACTGACAATAGTCAGCAATTCGACAATCAGAATTTTAAAGAGTTTTATGTAAAGTTTCATATTACGTACAAACTCATATCAGTCGGCCATCCACAATTCAATGAAGAGGTGAAAATAACCAACTGAATGATTTTGCATGGACTCAAAATCAGACTGAATGAAGCTAAAGACCTCTGGATAAAAGAACTATATCCGATCTTATGGGCATACCGAATGACTCCTCACATACCAACGAGAGAATTATCATTTAATCTAGCTTGTGGAATAGAAGCGATGATCCCACTTGAGATCGGATTACCATCAGCAAGGATAGAGTAATATAATAAATCAAGCAACTCAAAATATCGGAGAGCCGATTTAGATCTACTTCCAGAAGTGTGACAGCAAGATCAAGTTTGCATGGCAGTCTATCGACAAAGGGTAGATCGTATTATAATGCAAAAGTCAAACTGAAGGTCTTCCATCCTGAAGATCTAGTCCTAAAGAAAGCAGAAGTCTCAAGATCTCTTGATCGAAAAAAGTTATCTCCAAACTGAGAAGGACCTTACAGGATAACCAAAATACTTAGACCGGATGCATATCGACTAGAAACTCTGGAGGGAGTAACCATCCCCCGAACATGGAATGCTGACAACTTGAAAATGTATCATCAATAAAGTTGTCCATGTATATATTATTCAGAATGAAATATTAAATTTCAGAATGAATTTCAAAATCATAAGTTTCAGTAAACTACAAAGTGGTAATAGACTGACAGATGGATGGTCAATTCCTATCGACTATATTTCAATTTTTTACTGTAAAAATCGATGCATCAATTATATTTTGGCTTTCACTATAAAAACCAAAATACCGATTGTATCTCGGTATTGAACATATTTCGACTTTCTATTGTAAAATCCGACCCTAGTCGCATGACTATTATGCTGACTTAGTCTTAACTAAGTGAAATGCTATGCCAATATGACTTAGGTCAAATTGAAACTATACCGACTCGACTACGACTGATCGAAGGATATTTGGCTTGCCACCGATTATCAAATAATCTGACGTACTAAACCTGACTAAGATCGGATGAAGGGTATTCAGTTTATTATCACTTTTCCTAATACTTAAGTACATCAATGAATGTTCGATTAACGAATGAATCTTATAATTACTATCGAATCTTCGACTTATCGATCGATATTCGATAATTGAAAAATAATACTATGACATTGTAGATATACAAAGAAAGATTCTATACTTGAAAACTTTTTTCATTCATTCATTGAAAAGAAAGTTACATAATTAGATCGAAGTTCAATTATAAAATTTTTGAGTACAAAAAGAAAATAAAAATTGCACCGATCATCAGTTGCGATCTCCATCTCTTTGCTCCTATGTAGCATCTAAGACTTGAACAACTTCTAGTGCTGTCGGTGCTCCATCTTCAATCGGCATGGCTTCTTCAGTAGCTCCATCTTTCAGGACGGGAGGAATGATACTGGTCAAGTCAAAATCTAGGTACAACTTTTTGATCGCATCCCGATCATCCTCGTATCCGATGTAGTAAGAGGCGAATCCACCTTCGAGGATCTCTTCCTTGAACTCTTTAGAATTCTTGAAGTTCTCGATGGCATGATTCAGAGCCTCCCTTGCCGACTCTACTTCTGCTCTCACCAGTTCTCCATCAGCTCTTGCGGAAGCCAATTCATCATCAGCCAGTGCCAACCTTTTCAGGATGGCCCGATGTCTTTTACGTTCGGCTTCGAGTTCGATGATGCATTCGTCCCTCTCCCTTCGAAGCCGATGGATAGAATGCTTCTTGCTCTTGATCTTCGACTTAAGAGACAAGATGCCTTGATGAGCCAACTCAAGTTTGGCTCCAAAAGATTGAAGGTCAGTGGTCAGATGAGAGACTTCCTCCGAAAGCTTCACCTCCTATTCGATCACCGTCCGAAGTTGTTCAAGGGGAGCCGCCTTCTCAGCATTGGTGGCCACCACTTTGTCCATCCATGTCTGACAGAAGTCGGTAACCTTCCGATAGCCGACCTTCAAGTCAAACATGTCATGTGCCAATTGCAAGCAAAAGATAAGTCGGATCAAATTAAAAAAAAAAAGGTTGCAAAGAAAAACTTACCCCGAGCATCAATGGGTAGAAAGAGGAGAACATCTTGGTGACGGTTCTGTTCTTTCTTTTCTTTCGATCAATTAGAAAAAGAGCAGCTATGATGAGCCGCTTGGCCAATGCCGGATTGGCCAAGGCCGACTCATCCTCAGAAACTTTGATGTCCAAATGAACAGTGTAACCCATAGATGATTCGTCATCTGTCGAAGTCACCGATATCTTTTTTCGATCTCCTGTCGGCAGCCCCACACTTGAAACTATGAGAAAATCAGAGCTCGACTACACCTGAGAGGGTTCCACTGGAGGAACCATCGGTGCAGCCATTGATTGGTCTGGCTCGATCGTGACTTCTACCTCGGTCCGAACCTCAGTTGGTGAAACTACCGATGGTGCTACGACAGCTCCGTCTTCTTCTGCCACCCCATCCTCAACGGATGATATTTCAGGGAGCGCTGTGGGGCCGACAGCGCCAAAACTGGATCAAGAACCGATGCCGATGGTATGTCAGATTCCTTTGCCAATGAAGTAGGAGCCCGACCCTTCTTCGATGGTCGGAAAGGTCTAGCTTCGGATGCTGCTGCCCTTTTCTTGACAGCATGCTGACGAATATCGATGGTCGATACTCATACCCTCAGCTGCACAACTGCAATCAGAACAAAAAAGTCAGTACAATTCAGAAACAAACAAAGAAAAAATAAAAGTGATCGACTAGGCTATACCTAAGGTGATGATCGAACTAAGATCGGCATCATAGAGAGCTTGTCCGATCATCAGCTCTCTCTGCAGTGAGACCATCATGTCCTTCAATCAGTAGAAGTCTTCTCGATTATCGACCTCCACCCGACTGTTCTCGTTGGGGCCGATCTTTGGATCACCCCAGCATGAAAGGAAGCCCCAGGGAAGAAAAGAAGCAACAAAAAAAAATTGGTTCTTCCATCTGTGAATAGACGATGGAAGATTGGTGATGAAGGAAAGACCTTTCCTTGGGTTGAAGAGCTACCAACCCTTGACCTTAGGATGGAGACGGAGAACAAAAAAAGTATAAAAAAGAGAAAGATGAGGCTCGATTAGTATTAACCGACACAATAAAGTAAATCTAATTATAAGTTGGATCGAGTTCGGTGTCAGCTAAGCAGGGCAAAGACCATAATAGTCGAGCAAATTTTGGATGAACTTCGAAATCAAAAATCGAAGACCCACCTGAACGTCTTCGACATAGAAGGCCACCTGATCCAGAGGAGGGGAGTTCATCCGACCATTAATGTCAGGCACAAAGAGTTGATATTGCTCTGGGATACGATATTATTCTTGGAGCCATTCAATATTGGGTTTGAATAGTGAAGAGGCCTCCATTTTCAAACCCAATAGAGAGTCATCGGTCAGATTCTCTGACCGACTATCCTGAAAAGAAGAAGCCCTAGCCATGAGAGAAGAAGACTAAAGAGAACAAAAAAGAGATGGACCCAAGAAGAAAGGACAAAAATACTTAACCTGAAAGCTAAAAGTAAAAAGGCAGAGAAAGAATCCTGGAATCTTCTAGCACTAAGGTGACCTTCCGACAGAGTTTCTGCAGCAGAGGATGAAGATAAAATATAAAGTAAAAGTCTGATCGAAAGTGACCTTATATATATAGGATTTCTCAACGGTGAGGATGGAAGCAATCAGATCGGAGTTTCATCAGATGATGACATGTGGCAACATCCGAACTAACCATTGATCGGACGATTTGATGTACTTGCTCTTGATCATGCCACCTCACTGTCATCCACGTGAAGAGCTCCGACCCAATGTCATTCAGACACATGGCCAAATCTACTAGTCAAGATCATATCATCCGATGTCGAATGATCTTTCTGAAATGACGTCCGATACAGACGTCTAATACCGAATTATCCTACCAATATGACAGCCCAATAATAATTTTGCAGCCATCAAAATGACAAAACAATCAAAAAAACTCGTGTATTTCAAAAAATTCATAAAGGACAACAGCTGAGTCGGGGCTCGAGATAATATATGATGACTCCCTTCATCCAACGTGACCAACCATGTGACGATATACACATCGGACCATCTTGAACTTGGGAGTGGGGGGCAGCTATTGGGGCAAATCAATCGATCTCCGACTCTGACTCTACATCGATCGAATGAACATACTACTCTGACTCATAATCGGTTGACTGATAGACAATCGACTATTATCAATCAACAACAAACGACTTGATCAACCTCCGATCGAAGACCATCGATGTATCCGAGTTATCGATCGATGCTCATTCAGATCTCCGAGACTACCAATTTATCACTATTATCGATATATAGTTGGTCTATCTTCTCAATGCACCTCTTAACCATTATGAATGGTTATCAACTACACGTCATGATCTTTAGTGAGAATAAACGATCCACTAACTCCATAATTATAGTCTGATAATTTAGCGAAATAAAAAGCAGGACCACATGCTCGACAATTATATCAGAATTATTTATAAAAGAAGAGGTAACCGAATAGCACAGATAAGATAATTCTGGGTCAAAACTCTACCACTCTCAATATTCCTATTAGCTGTTCACCAACATCTTCTCTGACTTAAGCATCGGAGGATTTTCATCGGACACAACTTCGATCTGTGAGGAATAATATATATATATATATATATATATATATATATATATATATATATATATATATATATATATATCTTTGACCGTAACAGGGAGTTGACCGTAACAATACATATATATATATATATATATATATATATATATATATATTTTTTTTTTTTTTTTTTTTTTTTTTGATGACGACAAACTTGTCACAGGCCCAAGATGGGACCTTCAGGGCCTAAAAACTAATTGACTACACCATTTGTGTTGTTAGAAGCCATGCGGCGGTGCAAAGGTCATCATCAAAAACCAGGTAACATTACAACAATTTGGTGGCCAACACATGCTTCAGAAGCCATATGCCAAAGCTGAGTCCAAACTGGGAGTTATATTCAACCGAAAGTCTAACCTTTTTAGTTTTATTTATTTTTTAGTGATTTTATATTTAATTATAAGTTATTTGTTTATTTATAAAAAATAGTTAGATGCTTACATCAAGCTGCAAATCCAATTCCATTTGATCCAATCTAGACCTAAACTCGAACATTTTGGATTTGGTCTTATTCATACTTGACCTTGGCCTTGAGCTGAATGATCCAAGCTGAACATTTCTATGGACCCAACCTAACCTACTCTATCAACTAATTATGGGTCTTGCTTCAAAACCATGACCCAAACATGACATCAGGTAGGATCTATGTCAGGCATGCATGCCTCAGTCTAACCTAATCTATTTGCAGCTCCCCTTGATCCAACACCTTTACCCCCAAAACTGGCTCCCAAAACAAAGAACCATTCTTTCAAATCATGCAATCTATTTGGTAATGTCTAAGAGTTGTATAAGTGAAAAGTCTTTTAACCCACTAATTTCATCTCTTAAATTTCATGCAAACATTCACTCGAGCATATGGAGCAAACCACTTTTCAGGAGAATGGATTTATCATAAATAGGTCATTGTAATAGAATTTTTGCTCCATTTAGCATCATGAGTAAAGGGAAGGGAACTTGAGCATAGTTTGGAATAAACATTTACTTCGAGAGTATTTATCATAGATACTCTATTTTCTTCTCCCAATCTATTTACATGACTAGGCCCAAAGATAACTTTCACAGAAGAAAAAAGTGGAATAGTTTGAGCCTTTGTCATGCTCCAAATCTAGTATTTGTATCAAATACGTGATGGCTGCACACTCTTTAGGACAAGGCATTAAAGAATAAGCAAGACCTATCTTTTTCTCAGTTCATTAATCTAACCCAGATAGTGATGAAGGCAAATCCAATAATTTTTATTTATTAATATCTCATCATAATCAAGATCAAAATTTATTCAAAAATAAACTAAATAAATATCTTCTAAGATCCTATGCTCCTCACTACTTGGTCCTAAGCCCCATAGAATCTTCTGGATCAAAAAAAATAGAAAAGAAAGGATGAGCTTTAGGAGCTCAATAAGTTACCAATATCTCTGAGAGATCAAACACAATTACTTTTCAAAATATAACAATTTAATAGTAATATATAACAACATAATTTTTTTCAAAATGTGCCATATACATTAGTAAAAGCTAAAAATTCTCTATCAGTCTTTGACAACTACGATCACAATCAGCCTCGTGACAAGGTCCGAAAGAGACTAGCCTTTAAATAATAAATATGTGATGCATCAATGTATGCCAGCGATCAGCCCCTACTGGCTAGGCTCAAAAAAAATTAGCTCTGATTCATACAGGTACGATAGTCCCATGATAAGGTAAAGAGACAAGTTCTGAAATCTATACATTTGACGAATCAATATATACCAGTGATCAGCCCCAATTGACTAAATTCGAAAGAACTAGCTTTGCCAACGATCAGCTCCAACTGGCTAAATATGAAAGAAACATATTTTTGACATATGGCCAATGATCAATCCCATTGGCTAGATCTGAATCATAGTCTAACTAGAGAGTTTTTCTCACAACTTCATAGAAATCAATTTCTTGTACATCATCATATATATCAGTTTTCATAATAATATCAAACCAAGCTTCCCACATCTCAATTTCAAAAATAAAAAAATAATTTTATTCAAAAATTATGCAAGGATAAACATGTATAAATAAATATTATGTGATATTAAAATCATAAAATCATCTTCTTTCAAATTTTTGTATCGTGCAGAGGTAATACCATGCTTGATCTAATATGTTAAATTATTCTTCATGCATAAATATATACCCTCAAACTTTAATAATTTCTAAATATTTTAATAAATTTTTATATATATAATTTAAATTTTAAACACATGATTATGTATAAAAATAATCCAAAGATAAAAAAAAACTTACTAACAATCGAATCCAAAAGTAGTACGTGACTCGATCCTTAGATTTGGTGCTCTTTGGACGACAAAGGCTCTGATCAAACAAATTGTCAAGACTATTAGCATTTAATTAAAAAAATTAGGTGACAAGAGAAAGATAATCTTAGTCTGGCCCCCAGTTTAGATCAGGATTGGATTGATCTACAAGTCAGATCTGACATAAACTCAATCAGATTGGACCTGCTCAACAGATTAGGTTCACCAGAGGATTAAATCCGTTTCTCTCTTCCTCTCTCTTTCTCTCTCTCTCTTTTCTTTTCTCTATTTCTCTCTCTCTCTCTCTTTCTCCCTTAGCCGAACCCAAGGTTCTTAGGGGCTTTCGAATGGACAATAGGAGGGTGGAGGGGTCTGCTGTGATATGGCTAGAGTGGCCGGCGGGCTGGCACAGTAACGTCAAGGGTGATGGTCCAACCGGTGGTGACAGGGGATTCAAAAGAAAAGAAAAAAAAAAAGAGCACTGCTCCTTAAACCATGACAACGATATCTAAGATCGAAAAGCAAAGAGAGGAAGAGAAGTCCACCAAAGATGTTGGCCACAATGATAACAACAGCCAACAGGGACAGATTCTAATAGATCTCATACCCAAAAGCTCCGAAATAGAGCAACAGTGGTTCAATGAGGAAGGATCGAGTTTTAGTGAGGTCGCGATGCTCAACAGGGTAGCATGAAGGCCACCGGATATGGGGAAGAAGCAAAAGGGAGGTAAGAAAAGCTTTGGTGGTGGATTCGATCAGGAAGTGATTGATTTAAACAGAGAATGATAGGAAGGGATAGGCTCATTTCTTTTTAGATAAAGCTGAATCTCACCTAGCAAAATCGATCCAGTCTCTTCTATCAGTGCATGGCTTTCATCAGTCACCCTTGATCCTTATCTCCCCCCCCCTTCGATCGTGGATTAACAAGGGACACGATTCCCTATTTCACTCGAAGTCGTCCTCTCCCCCAACCTTCCACCTTTCTCTCTCTCTCTCTCTCTCTCTCTCTCTCTTTTGAAAACTTCCAGTGAAGTCGGCAAGGCTTGCCCACTCCACATTGAATCGGATCCAATGAGATCGGTTCTCACATTCTCCCCCCCCTTAAAAAAAAGTTCATCTTCAAAATTGAGAAATCTAGATCTTTCAAAGTGGAAGGTGCTGAATCCCAAAATTTACATATACCAATTTATCCTAGTTTGGCATTCCTTTCAAACTGAACACATGATCATGTTATTACAATGCTCGCAAGTAATTCTGACCTCTCGGATCAACCACAATGCTCATACATATTTGTATACCAAAGCACAGACTCTTTTCAAAAATACTTCATAATTTGGAATCTCCACATCAATTCTAGATATAGAAATAAAGATCTCATATCTCCTCGATCAAAATCAGTGTGATTACTAGATCAAAAATTTTCAATCATACTTAAAATTAAGATATGGACTAATAAGTTTGGTACTAATTAAGCGATCAAGACTTTGAGATTGAGATCATCATTTTGATAAGAATGTATATTCATTAAGATTGAGTAAGGATCAATTGGGTGCAAAAATCTTCTAGCAAGATCAATTATTAAAATAAATTATGTTTGGAATAGAGTTTGAAATAAATTCGGCATAAACACTATAATAAAGTTATGATTCCATATAAGATAATGGCCTACCTTGATTAAAATCAAATCATCAGATTGCTATAAAAGTGATCATGATTATATAGTAATGGCTATACATAACAATGATCCATTATAATTATGAAAATAATTTTAGAATTGAATCATTAAATTTGGTGAGATAAAATATCAGCATCATGATTCTTTCATCAGAGTTGAGATCATAAGGCAGGAACGAATCACACTAAATTTATTCAGATACTTAATAAATAGACCAAATTCAATTAATGATATATTAATCTTAGATATAAGGTGGTCAAATCATCCATTTGCACAATCAATATATTCATATCATAATTAGCCTAAGAATTTATAGTGCTTACATTCTCTCTATAAATAAAAATCTTTTTTTTATTGGAGAATTATATCTTCTATCATAATACATTTTAGACCACCATCAATATTTTTGATCAATTTTTAAATGACTCAACCACCACATTTCCACTGTATAACTCTGATTAACATTATTCAAAATTTTTTAATGATCCTCGATTAAAATTTTATAAAATTCAAACAAAGATTTTATCATCTAAATATATTGGATCATAATTATTCCTCAAAATAATTGCCATATCTGCACCATTATATGATCATGATATTAACTTCTAAACCTAATTTGAGTCAAGCAACTTTGGATCATCTTGACAGTTCAATTAGATAATTTAAATCAATCTTTTTTTTTTGAGAAAATCAACTTTTGACTTATTTATCATGATCCTATAAATTACTAGAGCATCATAATTAGAGAAGCAAATTAATTTTAAAAAATTCACTTAAAACATTAGGGCAAAAAAATTATTTATGATAGTTATTCATCCTTATATTTATCTTCATTCTATTTTATCTTTTTCAACAAGAAAAGCAATTTTCTTCTAATTTCCCATCAATTCCAAATTGCATCCATAAAATCAAAATTGCTATCATATTCTATAATCATATCAAGATAAAACTCTCAAAGTAAATCCAAGGCAAACACAACATAATACGACCTATTAATTTCTCTCTCTCTCTCTCTTTCTCTCTCTCTCTCTCTATATATATATATATATATCATCCTATATCGATCATTTAATCTCGATGACTTCTTCAAAATTTTAGTTACGTCAATCTTCTATGCTTCAGTCCTAAGGATCATAGTTTATATCCATAAAGAAAACTCAGATATTATATAACAATTCAATCAACTTTAAGCATCCATATTTATTTTGACATAATCAATTAAGATCCTAATTCTACCCCACTCTTACTAATCTATGCTTTTATGATATTTAACCTAAGCTTTGATACCACTTTGTTACATCCCAAATTCAATATTCGGATCGGACACGTGATGACCGCACACTCTTTAGGACAAGATCCTAAAAAATAGACAAGACCTATCTTTTTCTCAATTCATCAATCTAACTCAGATGGTAGTGAAAGCAAATCTAATAATTTTTATTTATTATTATCTTATCATAATCAAGATCAAAATATATTCAAAAATAAACCAAACAAATATCCTCTAAGATCCTATGCTCCTCACTGCTTGGTCCCAAGCTCCATAGAATCTTCTGGATCTGAAAAAATAAAAAAAAAATGGGTGAGCTTTATGGGCTCAGTAAGTTATTAATATCTTTGAGGGATCAACCATAATTACTTTTCAAAATATAATAATTTAATGGTAATGTATAACAACATAATTTTTTTTCAAAACATGCCATATACATCAGTAAAAGTCAAAAATTCTCTCTGTCTTTGGCAACTATGCCACGATCAGCCCTGTGACAATGTCCGAAAGAGATAGTCCCTGAATAACAAATACGTGATACATCAATATGTGTCCGTGATCAGTTCTAACTGGCTAGGCTCGAAAGAAACTAGCTCTGATTCATACAGACATGATTAGCCCCATGACAAGATAAAAAGACTAATTTTAATATATATATATATATATATGCAATACATCAGCATGTGCCAGTGATCAGTCTCAATTGGCTAAGTCCGAAAGAACTAGCTCTGCCAGCAATCTGTCCTGACTGGCTAAGCTCAAAAGAAACACATTTTTGATGTGTGGCTAATGATCAATCCCATTGACTAGATTCAAGTCATAGTCTAACTAAAGAGTTTTTCTCACAATTTTACAGTAATCAATTTTCATACTGATGAAAAAATGAGTAGTTCAAAGCATATATTTTTAAAATTTTATAATAAAAAATTAAACATTTTAATCTTCTAAATATGTCTTAGATCCAAACTAAACTATCAATTAAGGATCTATGATATGAAAAATTTATATATAAAAATTGATATAAAATAGAAAACTGCATCGATCACATTGATACCCTAAATCTGATCTAACCTTTAGATCACATCGGTTAAGTTTAGAACTCATCATCTTTTTATGGATTGATGATCTTTACTATTGGTAGGTGTGGTATGAAGCTCTCGCTGATGTCGAGTAGCCACACAGATCGTCTAACCTCTACAGATCATCCACTCGAAGTCTTGATTGGATCTTCCTTCGCAGGAGTGCTAGCTCACGTCAAAGGCTCTAGATGGCTGATCCAAGCTCCTTTCTTTGGATCTTCTAGACTTTTCTGGATCAAAAGATGAAGCTTTAAAAAAAGATGATAGTCTGAAAGATTGAACAAGACTCACTCTTGTATTTTTCTTCTCACAAAATTTAAAGTTGAAACCCTAAACCCTACACCTCATGCCCAAGAGGAAGAACACTTCCTCTGTTTCTCACGCACGGAAGCCCAACCCACTCTCAATGTTTTATGCCCCAACTCTCAGGTTTCTCATGCCAAAAATCACTACTAATCTTGCACAAAATTGATCCCTTCTTAAGGGTGGCATCCCATGAAAGATAAAGAAAAGGTAGTTTCGATTCAATTTTAAACGTTGGTTGATCTTTATCACCAATTCAAATCAAATTTGAATTAAATTTTGAACCAAACTTTATCCTCATCTTATAAATTTAGAGAGAGGTCAACCATCATCAGAATGGTGTAAAAAATCTCATGCAAAAATACTTTATTCATGGAGAAAGGTGATGGCATGAAGAAAAGAGTCCAACTCAATTTGGACTCTAGATTTTCATTCAAATTCAAACCCATTTGAACTCAAATTTAAACCAACCAATTTTTAATTCAAAAAGAATCAGATGTAAATATAAAAAAGCTTCTGGGCATAAAAAAAAAATTTCTCGCATGAAGAATAAGAGGGTGCAGAGAAAGGATGCGCAAGAGATTTGAATTTGAATTATTTCTCATCCAATTAGATTCTTATCCCAATCAAATTAGGTTAGACCCAATTATACCACTAAACCTAATCAAATAAAGTAACAAATAGTCTTGATTAAATTTTAATCAAATTAAAAATTAATCAAGCTCAAATTTTGATCAAATCAGGAATCGAACATCCTTAGCGATTAGGTCATCTTATAATCTAATCGGATCAAACTAAATTAAATCTAATTCAATTAGATTTGATCAAAATCTCAATACTCAATCAAATTGAGCTAATTAATAATCTAATTACTAATTAATCTTACTATAATTTATCAACAATTAGTAAATTGATTTATTATAACTTTTGTACAAGATTAATCATCAATCGAATTGACTATTTTATCTTAGAACGATTCTTAATCGTCGATCAGCTATATGATCAGTCAGAAACTTCTTTTGAGTATGACCCCATAGGTTCAAACCTAAGTTTATAGTATAGAAATAATCTTCCTATACCAATCAAAGTGATCATCTAACAATGATATCCGACATCTGGATAGATCGAAAAATTATGAAATATCATTCAAGAACCTATTGGCATATGGTTATCGTATAATTCATCCTTTTGATCCAAATACTTAAGGCGATCTAAGATTTAACTGTCAACCCCAATATGGTCATCCATATTGTATTTCAATTTTTAAAATTCATTCACATGGATTATCTCAGTCGAAGTTTTATTGAATTGAAACACACTGATACATTAACTCCTGCTTATTCAGAGGGGTCAATTCCATCTTGACTCATACAACGACTTTACAAGTACTTGACTGTGTCTAAAAATCTTTTATCATTGAATTAAAAATTCAGGTAGTCCGACACCAAAGCACAGTGAGTTGCTTGCAAGTCACCGTGATAATCTCAGGTCAGAGGAATACTTATATCCATATCCTTTGTGAGCTATTTTTGACAGTAGAGTGCTTAGCAGTTGGTCATGTTCAGTGAGATGTACTCTTACAACTCACTTGCATGCCATGCCAGTGTCTCTACACTCCTTGATTAAGAGGACAACCAACGTACATGGCACACAACGATCTATATTTGATATAGCTATCATCCTAATAATAGTATATCATTTGGTCGTGAACTTAAAGTTTAAAGACTAAACGATATATCCTTTTATATCGAATCAAATTGTCTTAAGGACTTCATCGTATAATAAGAGTTCAAAATAAGATGTACACAGTGATGAGAAAACTAAATAATATTTATTAATTTAATAATTTATATATAATTACAATAATAAGCTCAACTATCAACAGACTGATGATTGATTTTGGGATAATTTCTAACAACTCCCATTTGGACTAAAGCCAATCGATACAATATCATATATCATCTTTGATTTATAGTCTTCGAACTCCTTGACACTGAGGATTTGAGTAAATGGGTCGGTCAGGTTCTCCTTTCCATCAATTTTTTGAAGCTCGACATCATCTCGATCCACAATCTTTCAGACCAGATGGTAGTGGCACAGAATGTGCTTGGTCCGCTGATGTGACTTCGGTTCCTTTGCTTGAGCGATAGCGCTAGTGCTGTCGCAGTACAACAAGATGGGGCCATGAAGGGAGAGTGCCACTCCGAGCTTGTTAATAAATTTTTATAACCACACAGCTTCCATCGCAGCATCGGATGTCGCAATATATTCTACCTTTGCAAGTAGAGTCGGCCATAGTATGCTGCTTGAAACTCTTCTAGCAGATTGCTCCATCGTTCAGGGTATAAATATATCCTGACACGTTCTTACTGTCATCATGATCCGACTAAAAATTGAAGTCTCTAAATCCTACAAGTTTTAAATCAGATTCTCCATAGATAAACCACTGATCCTTAGTATTTCTCAAATACTTAAAGATGATCTTTACGACCTTCCAGAGGTTCTCACCTGGATCGGACTGGTATCTACTCACTACCCCTAGTGAGTATGCCACATCCGATCGCGTACATATCATGACGTATATAATAGATCCCACTGCCGAAGTATATAAAATTTTACTCATACACACTCTCTCTTAAGGAGTTGTTGGACAATCACTCTTTGAGAAAAAAATTTTTTGGCCTATCAAAAGATAGTCTTTTTTGAAATTCTCTATGCTGAACCTTTTCAGCACAATATCAATATATATTGACTGGGATAATCCAAGCAACCTTTTAGATCTATCTCTATAGATCTTCATCCTAAGGATGAAGGATGCTTCTCTCAAATCTTTCATGGAGAACTGTGATGACAACCAAACTTTTATTTTCGGTAATACAGAGATGTCATTCTCGATTAAGAGAATATCATCCACATGCAAAATAAGAAATACTATCATCGAGTTATTAACCCACTTGTATATGCAGGATTCCTCTTCATTCTTAATGAAGTCATATATTCTGATCACTTTATCAAAATATATGTTCCAACTCCGAGATGCCACTTAAGTCCATAAATGGATCTCTAAAGTTTGCATATCTTAGACTTATCTGTGGATATGAAACCTTCAGGTTGTATCATATACACCTCTTCTTCTAGCTTCCCATTTAAGAAAGCTATTTTTACATCTATTGGCTAGATTTCACAGTCCAGATGTATTACTATCGTAAGCATTATCTGAATGGACTTGAGTATTGCCACAGGAGAAAATATCTCATCATAGTCAATATCACAATACTGACGGTAACCCTTGGCAACCAGACGGGCTTTATAGATCTCTACCTTTCTGTCTGTGCTCCTCTTCCTTTTGAAGATCTACTTACATCCTATGAATTTTACCCCTTCAGATGGGTCAACCAATGTCCATACATTGTTGACTTTCATAGACTTTATTTTAAATTTCATAGCTTCTAGTCACTTATCGGAGTCAGACCTCTGCATCACATTCATATAGGTGATTGAATCCTCATTGTTCTCATCGAGTTCAACTGGATCACCATTTTGGATCAAGAAACCATAGTATCTATCTAGTTGATGCAGTACTCTACCGATCTCCTCAAAGATATTTCTACAACAGGTTTCAAATTTGATCTAATCAAGTCCAACTCTATGAGTTTACTAGATTGTGTCGATTTTTCTATCGATCGAACTTCATCAAGTTTAATCTTTGAGGCATTAGTTTCTTTCCCAAAGAACTCCTTTTCTAGAAAGACTGCCCTATTACTGATGAACATCTTTTGTTCGTTAGCAAGGTAAAAGTAATATCTCTTAGTCTCTTTTGAGTACCCTATAAATAGATACTTGTCAGACCTAGATTTAAGCTTGTCAGTTTTCAAACATTTGACATAAACTAGAATCTCCAAATCCTAAGGTGAGAGAGTGCTGGCTTATGCTCTGTCCACATCTCATATCATATTTTACTTGTGGACTTACTCAGAATTTTATTTAAAATATAACAAGCTGACTCGAGTGTATATCTCCAAAAAGAGATCGACAGACTTGCAAAGTCCATCATGGACCAAACCAAGTCTAACAGGATTCGATTCTTCCTTTTCAATACACTGTTATGCTGTGGTGTTCCAGGAGGGGTCTATTGCGAGAGAATCTCATTCTCTTTTAAGTATGTCAGAAACTCATTGGAGAGGTATTCTCCTTCTCGATCGGATCAAAAAATTTTAATACTCTTTTCAATTTATTTTTCTACTTCATTATGAAATCGTTTGAATATTTCAAACGATTCTGACTTATGTGTCATTAAGTAGACATATCCATACCTCGATAGATCAACTGTAAATATAATAAAATAATAATATCCATCTCTGATACTGGTGTTCATCGATCTACATACATCAATATGTATCAGACCTAGAACTTCACTGGCTAGCTCACCTTTTTCAATAAAAGATGACTTGATCATTTTTTCAAGAAGATAAGACTCACATGTTAGAAGTGATTCACAATCACCGACTTTGAAGATTCTCTCTTGGATCAACCTATTTATTCTATTCTTGTTAATATGACCTAACCTATAGTGCTAAAGGTAGATATCGGATACATCACTAATTCTATGATATTTGCTGAATGTGTACATTACACTAATAAGTTGCGACAATATATAAATACCACTATTCAGCTGTCCATTCATCACATTAACATCATTCATAATGATATTAAAATTATTTTTTTATTAAAATTTTGTAACCGTACTAGCCAAAAAGCCTAGAGAAATAATATTCAATAAAAAGAAAGGATAAAAGTGATATTCACTAAGAATAATTATATTAGATTTGAATACAAGCTTAACAGTCCCTAATGTTAGAACTGAAATTGATCTTCCATCTCTAACATTAAGGAATCTTTCACCTTTTTCAAATCTCCTACTGACCTACAGATCCTGCAATAAATTATAAATATTAAAAAGACTTTCGATATCTAATATCTAGGTAGTAAAATCAAAAATTAAGAAATTACGAGGTGTTATCATATAATTACCTTATCTAGCAATAACTTGCTTCTTTCTCAGCCTGTTCGGATCCAAGGAGGTAATGTACTAAGGATAATTTCTCTTTCAGTATCCCTTCTTCTTGTAGTAGAAGTATTCTATCTGACTCTGATCGAACTTGAATTTCTTGGTCTGATTGGGCTTGGGTGATCTCCCCCTTTTTGATGATGACAAAATATTTGAACAAAAATACTTATGTTAATGCATTAATTTCAAAAGAATCCATTATAGGTGTATATGCTTGAAAAGAGTATGATTCTTTTGGCATGTAATATAAATACAAAAAATAGTTTGTCCATTTTCTTAAAGATTTGAAAAGGGTATTAAATCATTTTGAGCAAGAGAAGATAAATAACTTTCGCAATGTATCAGAGCAAGAAAAATAATTTTTACAATGATATCAGAAAAGATTTTATAATGTATCGGAGCAAAAAAATTTTATAATATATCAGAGAAAATTTCACAGTGTATTAGAGCAAATGTCAGAGAAAATTTCACACCGTATCAGAGCAAAAAAATATATATATCAGAGAAACTTTCTCACTGTATCAGATCAAATGTCATAATTTATCAGAGAAACCTTCACACTGTATCGGATTAAATTTTATCATGTATCAGAGCAAGTTAAAAGAAATTGTAGGATGTATCAGAGTAAAATAAATTTTTTAAGATGTATCAAGATGAATAAAATTTCAAAAGATGTATCAGAGCAAGTTTGAATTTTGAAATATATCAGAGCATAAAAAATACTTATTTGCATTGTACTTATGATTTTGCTTTTGATGGATAACTTTTTGTTTAAGTTCTGTCTGATACCAAATTTCGATACCAAATTTCTCAAAGTTTTGTTTAATCTTTCAATCCTTGTTTTTGTTTAATTTCTCCAATATTTGTTTAATCTTCCAATCTTTGTTTTTGTTTAATTTCTCCAATATTTGTTTTAATCTTCCAATCTTTGTTTTTGTTTAATTTCTCCAATATTTGTTTAATTTCTTCAATATTTGTTTTAATCTCTCCAATCTTTGTTTTTGTTTAATTTCTCTAATATTTGTTTTAATCTTCCAATCTTTGTTTTTGTTTAATTTCTTCAATATTTGTTTTAATCTTCTAATTTTTATTTTTATTTAATTTCTCTCCCTTTTTCTCATAATTTAGGGTTTTGCTTTTTGTCTAATTTTAATTTTTATTTTTTATTTAATTTCTCCCCCTTTTTGACATCATCAAACATAGTTAACTCTTCCTTTTCTTTTTCTGAAATATTCTTTAATTTCTTCCTCTTTAGAGTTTTTTACAGATGTTTGCTCCCCCTTAATATAGCAATTATCAACAGCAAACAAGAACAAGGAGAAGACAATATTTCAACAAGAAAAAAATATATAACCAAAATATGATCATTACAAAGAGGTAGAAATATAGGTAAAAGATGATTCCATTAATATCATAATAGTTTCAATACATAGTTCTTAAAAATAAAATTCAACCAGCTAATTGTCAATACATGGCCCCGAGGTATAGATCCTAGAACAAGATACTAACTCCTAGGACCTAGTAAAGATCAAGATAAGTCAATGATCGGAGTCATCAGATATAGGGTGAGGAGATGATGGATCAGAAGTGTGTCCTCTACCCCGTCTGCCTCTGCCACGAGTAGGAGGGCGAGATGAACTGGGTGGCTGAGAACGCTGAGATGCTAGGGACTGAACAAAAAGGGTGAGTCTAATAGAATCAAGTACGTTCAGTGCTCTGGAAATAGATTGAAGTAGAGCAGTGAACTGGGTGGTAGCATGCTCACTCGATCCTCGGATCTCTTTCCTCAGTAGTTCATATCCACCTTCTAGTGCTCCTCTGAGCCTGCCAGCCTCTGCAGTGAGGTCTGTGACCTCAATAGTAGACTCCTGTGGCTGGGGATGGGCCAATGCAAGGACTTGCCCTTGCAAGTCAAGAACTCTGCCAGTCAGTCTCCAGACTGTGTCCTCAAGCTGCTGTATCCTGACGGACTGATCTGAAATCATCTGAAATACAGTGGAGATGTGGGGAGTAATGGTCTGATCAGAAGAGGTAGCTCCATGTGCAAAAGAAGTACTACTCCACTGGCTAGACAGCAAAGAAGCCACACGCTGTGAAATATGCTCGATCTGATCATCAGCCAGTCTGAACTCTGAATGAGGTGCTCTGCTCTCTGGCTGATACACTGGTGTGGGCATCCTAGTAAACTCAGAAGGGCCAGCCTCAGTATCAAGAATGAACTGGGTATCTGGTGAAGCTGCCCTGAAGTCATGTACAGGAGAAAATGGACCTTCTTCTTCTACTCTGCCTTCAGTTCTGCCTTCAGCTCTTTCCTCAACTCTCTCCTCAGTTCTTTCTTCAGAGCCCTTGATCCAACCACCAACAGTCTTTGTAATTCTCATTCGGTGCAGGCTGTGTTGGTTGAAAGTGTCCACATGTGAGAGCTTGGTAGGTGTCTCCCCCTCACAGCTAACTCCAAACCTCCTGAATACTCTAGTAAGAGCCATACCATAAGGCAAGTGTGCCTTGGATCTATTCAAAGTTTCTCTCATGGCCTCTATCATAAGTGCGGGGAGGTTTAGGGGGGTCTGAGTGATGACATGAAACATGACACATACATCTCTGCCGGACAGTAAGTCATGTCTACCACTCCTAGGAAAGAAGAGTTTTGTTACAATCTGATGCAGGACCCTCATCTCAATGGATAATAGCTTTGCTTCCAATTTGTTTAAATTTCCTGAAAAAGCTTCTCCTAAGATAATTCTGATCCCTTCTTCTTTAATTGGGAGTTCCATATATGAGTATCCTTCACTAGGCAACTGAAGTATTTCTCCCAATATCCTAGAATCCAAGCATATGTCAATCCCCTTTACAGTTGAAGTCACTGACCCATTTTCATAATTTAGGTTCTGGTAGAACTCTCTGACTATATCAACATAGGTGACTTCCTTAAGGGAGCAGTAAAGTTCCCATCCTTGATTTTTGATCTTGGTAGCAAAAGTAAAGCCTTCTTTCTCAAAGAACCGAAAGTCTATATTTTTCTCGATTTCTACTTTTCTATCAGAAAGAGGATTTACACTGGGGCTTATTGAGGATTGAGAGGGACCTTGAGCAGGTACTGAAACTGGAGTGGGAACACTAGAAGACTGAGCATGCCTTTTCTTTCGGATAAATTCCTCAGGCTCACAGATTGATTTTCTTCTTTGGAGAAGTTTCATCTTTGGAGCCATATCCAATAAAGTAGCAGACAAGGAGACTTGAATTCAGTGGAGGAGGGATCACAAGAGAATAAAGAGAGATTTTGGAGGAGAAAAGAAGCGGATTTTGAATGAACGGTGAAGTTCTAGGGCACGTTCCACCCGCGCCGAGCAATGCGAGAAAGCACGAGAAATCTCTTTTCCAAGGAGGCAATTTTTGGTGGAGAGTAGGAGGGAGAATTGCCTCAGAATTGATTTTTGGATTTGGAGCAAAAAAAGAGTTGGAAAGAACGGCTTTCGGAAGGAAGACGATGAGAAGATGAGTCATCTCACAAACAGGGTTTCCCGTTTAAAAACAATGAACCCGATGGAAGTTTGTGGGATTTACAAGTTTGCCATTGAGTCGACTCATGGGGGTCGACTCATGAAGTTCAGAAAATCAGGAAAAATATGAATAAATTCCAGAAAAATTCAAAATTTTGAGTGAAAGAATTTTGCTCAATGATAAGTTTTTAGAGTGATAAATCTGAGCTTTTGGGACCAGGATAGATGTTGAAAATTGAGTTCTAAGAGTTTTTGACATCTATTCTTTGGAAATTGAGAAATTTCAGACAAATGGATCTAGAATTCTTAGATTTCTTCTAATTTCACAGAATCTATCCTCACTAAGGGCCTTTGTAAAGATATCGGCTAATTGATTTTCAGTGCAAACAAATTCAAGAATTACATTTTTGTTTTGAACATGTTCTCTTATAAAATGATGTCTTATTTCAATATGTTTAGATCTTGAGTGTTGAATTGGATTTTTAGATAGATTTATGGTACTAGTATTATCACATTTTATTGGTGTTTCATTAAGTTTGATTCCAAAATCTTCGAGTTGTTGCTTAATCCACAAGATTTGAGCACAACAACTTTCGGCTGCAATGTATTCGGCCTCAGCCGTAGACAGTGCCACCAAATTTTGTTTCTTGCTAAACCATGAGATTAGGTTTACTCCAAGAAATTGGCAGGTTCCACTTGTGCTTTTTCTATCTAATTTACATCCAGCAAAATCAACATCAGAATATTCTAACAAATTAATTTATGAGTCCTTAGAGTACCATAACCCTATAGTTTGTGTACCATTTAAGTATCTAAGGATTCTTTTAACAGCATTCAAATGAGATTCCTTAGGATTAGATTGATATCTTGCACATAAGCAAACACTAAACATGATATCAGGCCTACTTGCAGTTAGATATAATAATGAGCCAATCATACCTCTATAGTATTTTAAGTCTACGCTTTTACCTTCATCATCCTTGTCAAGCTTACTTGAGGGACTCATTGGTGTGCCAATTGGTTTGCAGTTCTCCATTCCAAATCTTTTGAGTAGTTCCTTAGTGTACTTGCTTTGGGTGATGGAGATTCCCTCTTTTGATTGTTTGATTTGGAGTCCGAGGAAGAAGGTGAGTTCTCCCATCATGCTCATTTCGAACTCTCCCTGCATAAGCTTAGCAAAGTCTTGACAAAGGGATTCATTAGTAGACCCAAAAATTATGTCATTAACATAAATTTGTATAATTAGCATATCATTTTGGTTTCTTTTAATAAATAGGGTTGTATCTACATTGCCTCTTGAGAAACCATTATTTCGTAGAAATTTGCTTAGCCTTTCATACCATGCTCTAGGTGCTTGTTTTAGACCATATAAAGCTTTATTTAATCTAAAGACATAATTGGGAAAAGCATGATTTTCAAATCCAGGGGGTTGTTCTACATATACTTCTTCAGAAATATATCCATTTAAAAATGCACTTTTAACATCCATTTGAAATAGTTTGAATTTTATAAAGCAAGCATAAGCAAGTAGAAGTCTAATGGCTTCTAATCTAGCAACAGGTGCAAAGGTTTCATCAAAATCAATTCCTTCTTCTTGATTATATCCCTTAGCAACCAGTCTTGCTTTATTTCTAATTACATTTCCATGCTCATCTAATTTGTTTCTAAAGACCCATTTTGTACCAATTATTGAATAATCTTTAGGTCTTTTCACTAAGGTCCAAACATTATTTCTTTCAAATTGATTAAGTTCTTCTTGCATAGCATTAATTCAGTTATGATCATTCTCAGCTTCTTCAAAAGTTTTAGGTTCAAGTTGAGATACAAATGCACAATGATTAAGTACATCTCTAAGTGAAGAACGTGTTTTTACCCCATGCATAGGATCACCAATTATTAACTCCTTAGGGTGGTTGTGAACATACCTCCATTCCTTGGATAAGTCATTTGTACTTTGAGGTTGTTCTTGAATTTCTTCACCTTTCTCATTTTGTTTGACTTCTTGATCCTTGTCTTCTGGAGTTGTTGAGTCTTTCAAAGTGATCTCCTTCATACCTTCTATTAGTGGATCTGCATCATCAACACCCTCATTCTTCCTTGAAGGAAGATCGTTAGATTCATCAAAGACAACATGTATGGACTCCTCAACTACTAAAGTTCTTTTGTTGAACACTCTAAATGCTTTACTAGTGGAGGAGTAACCTAGAAAGATTGCTTCATCTGATTTTGCATCAAATTTACCAAGTTTTTCTTTGCCATTATTTAATACAAAACATCGGCAACCAAAAATATGAAAATATGCAATATTTGGTTTTCTTCCTTTCCAAAGTTCATAGGGGGTTTTCTTTAAAAATTATCTAATTAAAGCATGATTTAAAATGTAACATGCTGTGTTAATAGCTTCTGCCCAAAAATATCTTGGAAGGTTGCTTTCACAAAGCATGGTACGGGCCATTTCTTCTAAGGTTCTGTTTTTCCTTTCTACTACCCCATTCTGTTGGGGTGTCCTAGGAGCAGAGAAGTTATGGCCAATTCCATTTTCATCACAAAAATTTTCAAAGTCATGATTTTCAAATTCTGTTCCATGATCACTTCTAATATTTTGAATTGAAAACCCTTTTTCATTAGTGACTTTTCGATGAAATTTCGTGAAAATTTGAAAAGTTTCATTTTTGTGAGCTAAAAAGAAAACCCAAGTAAAACGAGAATAATCATCTATAATTACAAAGCCATATCATTTTCCTCCTAGACTGGTGGTTCTTATTGGTCCAAATAAATCCATATGTAAGAGCTCTAAAGGTCTAGAAGTTGAAACAGTGTTTTTGGATTTAAATGATACTCTAGTTTGTTTACCTAATTGGCATGCATCACAAATTCTATCCTTTTCAAAATTCAGTTTTGACAAACCGAGAACTAAATCTTTTTTAATAAATTTTGAGAGAGAATGCATGCTAATGTGTGCAAGTCTACGATGCCACAGCCAACTAGTCTCATTTATTTTAGCATTTAAAGAAACTAGGCATTGCATGTCTAATTTAGTTAAATCATTCAAGTCTACCATATAAACATTGCCATGCCTATGTCCTATAAATTTAATGCCATCGTTAATAGGACTCGTCACAATGCAAACAGATGATTCAAAACTTACTTTATATCCTTTATCACAGAATTGACTAATGCTAAGTAAGTTATGCTTTAAACCTTTAACTAATAAAATATTCTCAATGTATTTGGAGGGAGTGATACCAATGTTACCTATCCCGATGATCTTTTCTTTGTCATTATCTCCAAAAGTGACCATCCCTCCATCCTTAGCATCAAGCGTGATGAATTGTGATTCATCACCAGTCATGTGTCTCGAGCATCCGCTGTCAAGATACCATTTCCTGTTTCCTTCTTGGGATGCTAGACACACCTGCAAGCAAAGATCACGTTTCTGTCTTAGGTACCCAAGCTTTCTTGGGTCCTTTCAGATTAGTCAGAATGGTTCCTTTTGGAACCCATATTTTCTTTGTGTTTGCATATTTGTTAATAAGACATGTGTATGATTTATGTCCTATTCTTCCACATTTAAAACAAGTAATATTTGTAGACTTGTTACTTGAATAAATATCCTTCAGAAATTTTTGTTTCTTCAGGGGTTTATAACCAAGTCCAGCCTTATCATATATAGCTTTCTGATTTTCAAGGATCATATTTAGTTTGTTTGAACTTAAGGTGAACTTATCTACTATAGATTTCAGCTTGTTCATTTCATCCTTTAAGTTTTAATTTTCTTGAATCAAGGTGAATTTTTCAATTGAAAGATTTTCAGCTTGTTTCACTAAGGACTGATTTTCCAATTTCAGCTCTTTGTTTTTCTTCCCTAGTTTCTTTAATTCATCAATTGAATCATAGAATGCTTCATGCAATTCTTCAAAAGTAAATTCACTAGTGGATTCAGAAGTTACCTCATTTTCATGTGCCATCAGGCACAGATTAGCTTGTTCTGTTGAGGTTTCCTCGTCGGAGCTTGAGTCATCACTCGCACTCCAGGTCGCCATCATTGCCTTCTTTTTGAACTTCTTTGGACCTTTCTTCAATTGTGGACATTCGGATCTGAAATGTCCTGGCTTCTTGCACTCGTAGCATATAGGGGGTTGATCTTTCTCCTTTTCTTTGCTTTGATCCCCTTTTGTGAATTTCTTTCTCATCCCCTGTTTCCTTTTTCTTAGAAACTTCTTAAATTTCCGGGTGATGAGAGCCATCTCTTCATCCTGATCTTCATCTTCAGAGTCATCCGTTTCATAATCAGGCGAAGTTGTGGATTTGAGGGCAATGGTTCTTTTCTTTTTGACTTCATCCTCTTGATGTTGCTTCATGCTAAGTTCATGAGTCATCAAGGATCCAAGAAGCTCTTCTAGAGGTAGAGTGTTCAAGTCCTTTGCTTCTTGGATGGCAGTCACCTTGGCTTCCCAAGTTCTTGGCAGTGACCTGAGAATCTTTCTTACAAGTTCACTGTTAGTATAAGATTTGCCAAGACTCTTTAAACCATTGATTATATCAGTAAAACGAGTAAACATAGCAGTTATGGACTCATCATGCTCTATTTTGAACAATTCATATTTATGTACAAGCATGTTTATTTTAGACTCTTTTACTTGATTTGTTCCCTCATGGGTGACTTCTAACCTATTCCAAATTTCTTTAGCAGATGCACAAGTAGAAATGCGATTAAATTTACTAGCATCTAGTGCACAATAAAGAACATTCATGGCTTTGGCATTTAATTGTGCCAATTTCTTGTCAACCTCATCCCATTCTTTCTCGAATTTGGTTGACTCCTCACCATCTATAATCTTGATGGGTGTGTGAGGACCATTCACTATGATACTCCACATATCATAGTCGAGTGCTTGTATGAAAATCTTCATCCGAGCTTTCCAATAGGTGTAATTAGACCCATTGAAAAGTGGAGGTCGGTTTGTTGATTGCCCCTCGGCTAGAGAAGTTCCAACATGGGTTGCCATAGATCTTTGGCTCTTTGATTGTTAGATCAAAGAAGGGCTAGAGCACCGGCTCTGATACCACTTGTTGCCCAGCTATGCAACCCAAGAGGGGGGGGGGTGAATTGGGTTTCTAAAAATTTTAAGCCCAACAGATTACTTATGAAGATCAAAACAAAGACTTTAATTCAATATTAATTACCTAAAGTAGGAATGCAAGAATATAATAAAGAAATAAAGTGAAGAGATAAAGCACACCACAAACACAAGGATTTATAGTGGTTCGGTGCTAACCTTGCACCTACATCCACTCCCCAAGATCCTACTTGAGAATTTCAATCCACTATCCTTTGTATTCAACCCGAATACAAAACATCGGAAACTCCGACACTAGCTATCCCAAGCTAGAACACTTATTTTCCGGGTACAAGTAAACCCAAAACACTCCGATTTCAGGTTCGGATCAACCTTTCCTTGTTTTGGAAATCCTCCAAAAACAAGAACAAAAACTCACAAAGAGTTAGAAAATTTAGAGCACAAATTAATACAATAACAGCTCCTTTAAATGAGCGAATATAACAATAAAAGCTTTACTCAAATGAAGAACCCCTTTTTCAGATTTTCTCAAAGTGGATGAACGCTTGAATGCTTGAGAAGAGGTTGATTGTTGATTGAAGATCTCTTGAAAGCTTTGAACGATCTCTAGATCAAGGTTGAAACAATAGGCGTGAATAATTCTCTCCTTGAAAAGATCTTGCTTTTCTCTTTCACAATCTCTCTGGTATATTATGGATCCTCTCTCTTTTTCTTTTTGGATTTTTCGTTGATCTCAGGCTTTTTCTTGCAAATTTCGGATCCTTTCTTCTATTCTTCTCTCTCTTTCTCTGCTCCTCGTTTTTTTTTTAATTTCACGTTTGATCCGCTATTTAATCTGCAATTTCTTTCACCATTTAAAGCATTTTGTAGCATTAGAAGCAAGAGAAAACAATTTAGGTAGATAAAGAGCCGTTAGAGGATTTTTAGGAAGCATAAATGGTAATTAAAATGGGCAAAAAAATAGCCGTTGCTGACATTTCCCATCGCAGGGGTCGACTCATGAGTCGACTCATGCTTCAGGGGTCGACTCATGAGTCGACCTCTGTTGCAAAAACCAGAGAATGCTTTTCTGGAATTTCTTGGCTCAAATTAGCAGGGGTCGACTCATGAGTCGACTCATGCCTTGTGGGTCGACTCATGAGTCGACTCACAGGTCGTGCCAAGCCAGAAAACTAGCGTGCCAAGGAGAATTTTTGCGTGCCAATCAGCTCACAGTGCCATGAGTTGACTCATGAGTCGACTCATGCACTTCAAACCTTCATAACTTCAAGAATATAAGTCCAAACACAATAAAATTTTCACCAATAGATTTCAAATTATTTGTTCTACCAAATGGTACTATCAAATCAGGATTTCAGTGAAATTATGATTTTGCCCTTGAAGAGCATAAGGACTTTTTCATTTTAAAATTATTTGTATCCCTTCAATCTGCTTTGTAATCATCAAAATCAATCTAGGAGCAACAGGTGCTCCAGCATTTTGCACCCTTTTCTTGTTCTTCTTATTCTTCTTTCCTTTCTTAAAGGATCAACGTCCATAAGAAGACCCTCCCACAATATTCACTGGCTCCTTGTGGAGCTGGTGATCCTTTTCAAAGTTCTACAGCGATCCCAGCAAATCATGGTAGTTGACCGTAAGCTTTGTCATTCGAAAATGAGTAAGAAAAGAGAGATAGGACTTGGGAAGAGAGTTCAGAATGGCATCTTTCTCTAGCTGCTTATACAGGGAAAAGTGAGCTTGCTTAAGCACTCAATCATCTCGATCATGCACAGTAAATGATCGGTGACTGACATTCCTTCCCTCATTCGAGTGTTGAAGATGGCACAATTAGTCTTGTGCCTCTCAACATCATCGGATATAACAAAATACTCGTTCAACATTTACAACATATCCTGTGACTGAGCATTCTCGAAACGATGGCTAAACTCATCATTCATTGTCACCGGTACAATATAACGAATTGTAGTTCGATTATTGAGCCACTTCTGATAATTATCTCTAACAGTGCTACATGCATTCGAAGCTGGCCCTTTGGATGTCGGATCTATCAATATATACAAGATCCATTCATGCTCCAGGACTATTTTGAACTTTTGATACTAGCTATCGAAATTTGATCCTATCAATTTATCACTATCTAATAGTGATCGGAGCGATAAAGTGGTGGCCATAACTATAAAAAAAAAATCAAAATCTAATTAGTATATAAATTGATTAAGTCTAAAGATATAAATTTTAGTCTAAAGATTCTCTCACTATTTTATTCAAATTGATAGCCTCTAGCTCTAATTTGAGAAATTACATTAATTTTTTAGTGGGTACTAAAATCCACATGGACTGCACATGGGTCCGAGTGTGGCTCGACCAATCTCTGTACATCCATGGGTAGGTTCTTAATCAATTTTTTCATCAAATAATTTTTAACATTCAATTTTGCCCTAGACACCTCTTCAGCAGACGTGTGGTGCCTTCACTGAAAGTTCTAATTAGGTCCAACCATTAACATGCCAGAATTTAGTGCATTTAACAAATGAGTGATCAGGCTTGAGTATGGCTCGATCAATCTGATCATCATCAGAAAGACACAACTAAATCAACATATTATGAATGATAATTCTGACAGCCAGATGAGCACCAAACGTGTAGCGCCTCCAATGATCATCGAAACTGTTGAACCTATTATCTAGTTATCACCATAACTATTTTATTTTTAGGAACCTAATAATTTTAGAAGATTTAATTAGTTGAATTGAGAGATGAGAAAATACTTGACCAGTTAATCTTAATCCTCTCACTGACTTCACTAAATCAAATTAAAGAAGATTAAGCATAAGCTGGTCTAGCCAACCAATCATAAATTCTCCCACTAACTTCATAAAGTCATAAAGAGGACTCAAGATAGGTTGAACTAGGGACATCTAAATCAATCATACTGATTTTTTAGTTAGCATGGATCAATCTTAATCATTAAGTGATCTAATCAAAACATGATTCATCATATTGGTCAGATAAGCAGATAAGTGAGATCAGTGGGAGAGATATACCATTAACTCGATATAGATTCAATCTATATGAATAGCTCCCAATTAATGACCATCGATCAAAGCTGCCATACTTACCTTAGACACTAACTGGTTAGTCATTTTCAATTTGATCAACTTATAAACTTAAGTTCGACCATGGAGCTACGATCAAAGTCCATATTGGTCTAATCAAAGATATGGACTTGACCACTACAACTATTAAAATTGATCAAGAGAAAAAATTGATCCAATTAGAATTAACTTTTAATTAGATTTGATCAATTACTAATATGGTCTATTATCAATGATTTCTAATCCTAGGTCTAACCCAGTTAAATGAACTTGACTCGAGCTAACCTATTAACCCATGAATTATGAAATTCATGCCTTAGATCTTTGATTCTCAAATCTAGATCGTTTAATTCTCAATTAAGTTTTGGGCTAACATGGGTTCAAATTCGATGCTTGA
Organism: Elaeis guineensis; assembly: GCF_000442705.2. Lineage (NCBI taxonomy): Eukaryota > Viridiplantae > Streptophyta > Magnoliopsida > Arecales > Arecaceae > Elaeis > Elaeis guineensis. The sequence continues at coordinate 17,415,517 of NC_025994.2, forward strand.
AAATAATTTTTAATTTTATAAAATATTTTTACAATCAATCATCTAATGATCAAAATACTAATTTTAGATCTAATATATATTATTTTAAATCTAAAATAAAATTTTAAAATTTTTTTTCATTATTCATGATCATGAAAAAGATCGTGCAGCATCCCTATATACCATAGGAGATCCCATTGAATGGATAGATAAAGTAATGAAACCCTAATTTCTCCTATGATCGGATGGCTTTGAAGATCTATCCAATCAGACTACTGCATTATTCAAATTTTAAATTAATTATTTAGATCTAATCTAAATAATTAAAATTAGATTTTATAAAAATCAACATAAAATAGGACAACCATTACACTGTAAGAGGTAAACCTTACAGTAGGACAACCTTATATCAGTTTATGTGATCAGATCTATAATTAATTTTAGATTTAAATATCATATATCAGATCTAATCTAAATTAAATTATAGATCTAAATACATGTAATATCGATTATATGCAAAAAATTCATATCATAAAAAACCTGGCACTGATACCAATTGATAGAAAAATAGATAGTTCAAAGCATATATTTTTAAAATTTTATAGCGAACAATAAAAAATTACACACTTTAATCTTCTAAATATATCTTAGATCAGATCTAAACTATCAATTAAAAATTTATGATATAAAAAATTTATATATAAAAATTGATATAAAATAAAAAACTACATCGATCACATCGATGTCCTAAATCTGATCTAATCTTTAGATCATATCGGTTGAGTTCAGAACTCATCATCTTTTCATAGGTCGATGATCTTCACTATTGGTAGGCATGGTATGAAGCTTTTGCTGATGTCGAACAGCCACACAGGTTGTCCGACCTCTACAGATCATCTACTCGAAGCTCTGATCGGATCTTCCTTCGCAGGAGTGCTAGCTCATGTCGAAGACTCTAGATGGCTGATCTATGCTCCTTTCTTTGAATCTCTCAGACTCTTCTGGATCAGAAGATGAAGCTTTACAAAGAAGTGGTGGTGTGAAAGATTGAACAAAACTCACTCTTGTATTTTTCTTCTCACAAAATTTAAAGTTGAAACCCTAGACCCTACACCCACGCCCGAGAGGAAGAACACTTCCTCTGTTTCTCACGCACGGAAGCCCAACCCACTCTCAACTTTTTACGCCCCAACTCTTAGGTTTCTCACACCAAAGTCACTACTAATCTCGCACAAAATTGATCCCTTCTTAAGGGTGGCATCCCATTGAAGATAAGAATAAGGAAAAGGTAGTTTCGGTTCAATTTCAAATATTGTTTGATCTTTATCACCAATTCAAATCAAATTTGAATTAAATTTTGAACCAAACTTTATCTTCATCTTATGAAATTAGAGAAGGGTTGACTAACATCAGAATAGTATAAAAAATCTTACACAAAAATACTTTATGTGTGGAGAAAGGTGATGGCATGAAGAGAAGAGTCCAACTCAATTTGGACTCAATTTGGACTCTAGGTTTTCATTCAAATTCAAACCCATTTGAACTCAAATTTAAACCAACCAATTTTTAATTCAAAAATAATCATATGTGAACATGAAAAAGCTTCTGGGTATGAAAAAAATTCATGTAAAAAATTTTTTTCACGTGAAGAATAAGAGGGTGCAGAGAAAGGAGGCGTAAGGGATTTGAATTCAAATTATTTTCTCATCCAATTAGATTCTTAATCTAACCAAATTAGGTTAGATCTAATTAGATCACTAAACCTAATCTAATAAGATAGCAAATAGTTTCGATTAAATTTTAATTAAATTAAAAATTAATCAAGCTCAAATTTTGATCAAATTAGGAATTGAACACCCTTAGCGATTAGGTCATCTCATAACCTAATCGGATCAAACCAAATTAAATCCAATTCAATTAGATTTGATCCAAACCTTAATGCTCAATCAAATTGAACTAATTAGTTATCTAATTATTAATCAATTCTCCTACAATTCATCAATAATTAGCGAATTGATTTATTGCAACTTTTGCACAGGATTAATCATCAATCGAATTGATTATTTTATCCTAGAATAATTTTTAATCATCGATTAGCCATATAATCAGTCAGAAAATTTTTTTTGAGTGTGACCCTATAGATTCGAACCTAAATCGATAGTGTAAGAACAATCTTCTTATATCAATCAAAGTGACCATCTAGCAATGATATCCGATGTCTGGATAGGTCGAAAGATTGTGAAGCATCATTCAAGAATCCATTAGCATATGGTTACCATATAATTCATCCCTTTGACTCAAATACTCAATGTGACTTAAGGTTTAACTATCAACCCTGATATGGTCATCCACATTGTATTTTAATTTTTAAAATTCATTCACATAGATTACTCCGATCTAGGTTTTACTGAATTAAAATATACTGAAACATTAACTTCTTATTCGGAGGGGTCAATTCTATCTCGACTCACACACCGACTTCTTAAGTACTTGACTGTATCCAAAAATCTTTCATAATTAAAAATTCAGATTGTCTGGCATTAAAGCATGGTGAGTTGCTTGCAAGTCACCATGGTGATCTCAGATCGAAAGGACACTTATACCCATATCCTTCGTAAGCTATTTTTGATAGCATAGTGCTTAGTAGTTGGTCACGTTCAGTGAGAGATACTCCTATGTCTCACTTGCATGCCATGCCAGTGCCTCTACACTCTTTGATTAAGAGGAGAATCAATGTACATGGCACACAATGATCTATACTTGATATAGCTATTGTCCTAATAATAGTATATCATTTGATCGTGACTTAAGATTTAAGGACTAAACGATATATCCTCTTATATCGAATCAAATAGTCCGAAGGACTTCATCACATAATAGAAGTTTAAAATAAGATATACACAGTAATAAAAAAATTAAATAATATTTATTAATTTAATAATTTATATATAATTACAATAATAAGCTCAATCGTCAACAGACTAACGATTGACTTTAGAACATAATTTTTCAACACATACATCATCATATATATCAGTTTTCATAATAATATCAAGTCAAGCTTCCCACATCTCAATTTTAAAAATAAAAAAATAATTTTATTCAAAAATTATGCAAGAATAAACATGTATAATTTAAATACCATGCGATATTAAAATCAAGAAATCATCTCCTTTCAAATTTTTGGATCATGCAGAGGTGACACCATGCTTGATCCAATATTTTAAATTATTCTTCATGAATAAATATATACCTTCAAACTTTAATATTTTTTAAATATTTTGATAAATTTTTATATATAAAATCTAAATTTTAAACATATGATTATGCATAAAAATAATCTAGAGATAAAAAAAAAACTTACCGACAACTAAATCTAAAAGTGGCACATGACTCGATCCCTAGATTTGGTGCTCTTTGGATGACAAAGGCTCTGATCAAACAAATTGTCTAGGATATTAGCCTTTAATTAAAAAAAGTTAGGTGACAAGAGAAAGAGATTCTTAGTCTAGCTCGGGTTTAGATCAGGATTGGATTGATCTACAAGTTAGATCTATATGGTTCGGTTTGACCTAAACTCAATCAGATTGAGTCTATTCAATAGGTTAGCTTCACTAAAAGATTAAATCTGTCTCTCTCTTTCTCTCTTCTTTTCTTTGTTTCTCTCTCTCTCTTTCTCCCCTAGCCGAACCCAAGTTCTTAAGGGCTTTGGAATGGACAACTAGAGGATGGAGGGGTTTGCTGTGATACGACTAGAGCGGCCGGCGGGTTGGTGTGGCAATGTCAAGGGTGATGGTCCGACTGGTGGCGATAGGGGATTCAAAAGGAAAAAAAAAAAGAAAAAAAAAGGGGCACTGCTCCTTAAGCCATGATAGCAATATTTAAGATCGGAAAGAAAAGAGAAGAAGGGAGGCTTACCGAAGATGTTAGTGACAGTGATGACAATAGCTAGCAAGGATAAATTCCGATGGATCTCATACCCAAAAGCTCTTGGAATAGAGCAACAGTGGTTCAACGAGCAAGGATCAGATTTTAAAGATGTTGCGATTCTCGATAGAGCAACATGAAGACCGTTGGAGATGGGGAAGAAGGAAAGGCTTCGTTGGTGGATTCGATCAGGAGGTGGTGGATTTAAATAGAGAAGGATGGGAAGGGATAGGCTCATTTCTCCTTGGATGAAGCCAAATCTCGTCCGATAAAATCGATCCAATCTCTCCTATCGGTGCATGGCTGTCATCGGTCACCCTTGATCCTTATCTCTCTCCCCCTTCTCACCCGTGGATTAACAGGGGACATAGTTCCCTTGTTTCACTTAAAGTCGTCTTCTCCCCCCCTCCGCCTCTCTCTTTCTCTCTTTTTGAAAACTTTCGGTAAAATCGATAAGACTTGCCGACTTCATGTCGAATCGGATCCAATGGAACTGCTTCTCACAACCTCCCTTTCTCCTTCAACTTACTCCACTTCACCTAACTACTCTAGATTGTATACCCCTGGGAGTTAACATTTAGACCATAATTATGTGAAATCTAATGAGTTTTCATGCCACCTTTATTTTTCATTGCAAAAAAGATTAGTAGCGCATATATATTACGATAGCAATAGCAAAGTTGCGCCAAAAACTTACAAGAGAAAAAGTTCTTTAATAAAATTTATATATTAAAATATTTAAAAATAATTCATTTTATGAAATTTAAAAATAAATTTGAAGGACAATGAAAGCATCATGAGTAAAGGGCAGAGAACTCTAGCAAAGCCTCAAGAAATTAGATTAGTTTTTTAAAACAGATATTTTTAACACCTTTCTCCTTTTGAAGGCCATCTAACCTGAGGGGTTGGGTGCACAACAACCATTTATTAGTTGCTATAGAACATAGGTAGGCCAGGGCACCGACTTCAGACAAACTTGTGTTCATAAACACAACACGATGTTCACCATTCAAGTCAGTCAACCTGTCCTCGGTGCAGAAAACCACCATTTGCCAAAAACTAGCAGACAGATGAATACATTTTTTTTTACCAAAGTCAAAACTTAATAAGACTAAATAAATATTCTGAACGATATCCATGTGAAATATTGTATTAATGGCCATTCTTTTTAGGCCCCCGGTCCTCGGATTCTTTGTATCCGCTTTTTCTAACGGAGTCAGGAGGAAAGCGTGAAACGGACCGGCGCACTCCCAGGCACGGTAGGAAATAAATCCCCTGCTATAATTGCAGCGGCATGCCCCCCGCGCTACTCCCAACGGACGCACGACAAACTGATGTCAGTGTACGTTTCGTATCTTCATTGGCGCAATACAGAAATTGCTGTTTTATCGAAAGAGCAGATCCATTTATGGAATTTGATGAGGGAACGCCGAGTAGGCGGGACCATCCATCAGACGGCCAGGATCGTCTAAATCTCTTCGGGTTCATAAGCATTATGATGCGAAGACACGAAATCCTAGCCGAACATTCGCATCAGTCGCGCTGATTACAAGGATCTTCGGCCGGCATTGATCGCGCTCTAATTACGGTAATTTAGCAAGTGTGTGGAAGTTTTCAAATTTCAAAAAAAAAAACCCTAACGGTCGATTCTCTCTCTCTCTCTCTTCCTTCTCCAAACTAGGGAATTCAATTCGTTCTCCTCTAAAGATTAAAAAGCCCTTCTTCGGAGATTCCGCCATTCCCTTTTCTTTCTTCTCTTTTCTCATCTTTATTTCAAATCCATTCCCTCCAACCCTTCGCGTCAATCTTAGTTTCCATCAATCTATAACCCTTGTTGGCATTGTTTCCTGCTCTCTGGGAAAGCTGCCTCTCAGACAAGAAGGAGAAATCTTGCATTGGGAGAAATGGCAACAACTGGAAAAAACCCACCTCCCAACGGTGCGACCGGTATGTTTTCCTTCCCATTTTCTTCCATCTAGATTTCTTATGTATCTAACAAAGATAGAGCATTTTAAGGGAAGGGGAGAAGTTTAATGTCCAATTGATTCGATCAATTTGAAATCTTGGTTATCGTATTCCTTCTTTATTCCATTTAATGACCATTTTCAGGTGATTCTCGGCGAAAAGAGATCCAAGAAGCTGCAAACATGGCTGAAACCAGTGATCTCAACTTGCATGACTCCACCACCGGTAAGTTCATTGAGTTCTTTGATGATGTCTGGAATTGACAAATCCTGTCTGACCTTTTCTTTCTAATACAGAAGATCTAATGATCATTAACTATCCGTATGTGATCGTTACTATTGTAGATTTTCTTTATTTAAGCGGATTCTTGAAAAAAAATACGAGTTTTAAACAATTCTTGAAGCCACCTTCTTCTTAAATGGTGGGAATAGTGCAAAAGGTTGGTCCTTTGGTTTGGGTTCTCAAAGGGTAGGGCATTTGCAGGCGGTTCCAATTTTTTTAGGTTCTCGACGTCTCCAGATCTCATTGTCTGCACGAGCCCGCCGGATATCCCCTGTGACCAGATCCAAGAAACGCCGGATTACATCAGGAGGAGCAACCAGAGGAATAGAATTGCTCCTCTTGAGCTCTTTTGCAACATAGAGTCTGATAATTTGAGACCAAGATGGGGCTTAGCTCCAACAATGACGGGATCATCTCTAGAGATGCGATCTTTGAGTAGAAATGAAACCTTAGAAGTTTCTCTCGATCTTGGAGTAATACCAGATGTCCAGGATAGCTTGATAAGTATAAATGCAGGTGGGACTCATGAATCCATAGTTTGTGGTGGTATTGAGTACCAAAAGGATAGCTTCTACACAGGTGGAGATGTTATCAGGAAAGATGCAGCAATTGGGGATGGCAAAGGACTGGCATTGTATCAGTCTGCTCGAGTAGGGAACTTTTCATATAAATTCCAGAACCTGGAATCAGGAGATTATCTTGTTGACCTGCATTTTGCGGAGATCATATTCCCTTGTGGTCCACCAGGAATGAGAATTTTTGATGTCTTTATACAGGAACAGAAGGTAAGGAAGTTCTGATGTGAGTGATTTTTTTTCCCCCCCTCTCTCTTTTGAAAAAGAATCACTCTCATCCCTGTTCAATGCATATTTTTGCAGGTCATCTCTGCAATAGACATCTATGCACAGGTTGGCTCAAACCAACCACTTATTTTATCAGCTCTGAGAGCTTCAATTCTCATGGATGAGGGGTTGACAATTAGATTTGAAGGGTTAGTAGGAAAACCTATTCTTTGTGGCATTTCAATAAGACACGATTATGCTGCAGGTAGATTTTCCTTTTCTTAGTCTTTCCTTTATGATTTTCTTATTTGAGTGCTGGGACTTATGGTTTCAACATCTTGTAAGTATCAGGAAAAAGTGGTGGGAACATCGAACCAGTATTGGCCACAAAGAGAGAAATATTACAGGTAGGAGTGATATAAGGCTATCATTGTCTTGTTTTCAAGAAATGTTCTAATAAGTATCATATAGCATAAGAAGTCTATGTTGAATGATTTCTGAACTAAAATGTTGAATTTTACAGCAACAATGCGATGAATGTAGGCAGCTGAAACAAGACTATGATTTGCTCTTGAAGGAGCAAATAGAATGCAAAAGAGCAGTAAAGGATCTAAAACAGGAGAATGAACTTAAGAGTAGAGAATGTCAGAAGGCCTGGGCATCACTGCAGGAACTTCAGATGGAGCTCATGCGCAAATCAATGCATGTTGGTTCTTTAGGTATCATAACTTTTCTAGGTTAGACTTTCTAATTGAAATCCTTTCATACATAACACCTAAGCATCTTCTTGCCGCAGCTTTTGCTGTAGAAGGGCAAGTGAAGGAGAAAAGTCGATGGTTTCAATCTCTAGCAGACCTGAGTGAGAAATTTAAAGTACTTAAATCTTTCATTCGAGTTACTATATAGTAATTCTACTTTGCCTCGATCTCCTGTCTTTTATTTTCATTGGCATAAATGGCTCATGAGTAGGCATCTATTTCCATTCTTTTAAATTCAGTAACAAAAGTGAATGCAACAGTTGCTGAAGTTCGAGCATGCAAAGCTGTCAGAGGAGGCACTAGAATACAGGAGGTTCCTTGCAGATATTACCCATATGACTACTACCATTCAAACCACTAGTAAGTTCACCTATCTAATGTGTCATTTCTTATTTTTTTAGGGATGTATCGATTTCATTAGAGCAATTATGATTGATGAAAAATATGAGACATTGTTATCTTCTTATTGGCAGTGGATCATCATCTCAACCTGGGAAAGGAGTACAAAGAACTTAAACTTAAATATGTTGAAGAAGCAAAGGAAAGAAAAGACCTATACAATAAAATCATAGAGCTAAAAGGTTGGTCAACAATTGATTTAGAATAATATGGACTGACGTAAATGAGAAACATACAGCTTACAGCAAAACTATTCATGTTGCAGGAAACATCAGAGTTTTTTGCCGCTGCCGGCCTCTTAATGCTGAAGAAATTGCTGGAGGGGCTTCTGTGGCGGTTGATTTTGAATCTGCCAAAGATGGTGAACTTATTGTCAAAGGCCATGTATCTTCCAAGAAGGTCTTCAAGTTTGACAGTGTCTTCAGCCCTGAAGAAGATCAAGGTAATCAGTTGAAATCATTTGTCTTTATTTATTCGATAACATGGCTTAACAAATTCATGGACTGAACATTATCTAACCTTATGAACAGAAAAGGTTTTTGAAAAAACTTCACCTCTTGCAACATCAGTGTTGGATGGATACAATGTCTGCATATTTGCTTATGGGCAGACAGGAACTGGCAAAACATTCACAATGGAAGGAACTGAAGAAGCTCGAGGAGTTAACTATAGGACTCTTGAGCAACTCTTCCAAATTATCAGAGAAAGGCAAGGGTTATTCCAGTATGAAATAACTGTAAGTGTCTTGGAGGTCTACAATGAACAAATACATGATTTACTTCTAATGGGATCTCAGCCTGGAGTTGCTGCAAAAAGGTAATAAAGAAGTTAAATTCTGTCAGAACTTTCACACCTGAACTTATATGTGAAATCTGTTATTATGCTGTTTATTGACAGGCTAGAAGTAAGGCAAGTTGCAGAAGGAGTTCATCATGTTCCAGGACTGGTCGAAGCTCATGTGAGCAACATGGATGAGGTCTGGGAAGTGCTACAAATGGGCAGCAAAGCCAGAGCTGTGGGCTCAACGAATGCTAATGAACATAGCAGTCGATCACACTGGTCATTTAAAAAAAAAAATAATTTAACATGATTTCTCAATCATATATAGTTGAAGGCTTTTGTCTGAAATGCCTCTTTGCTTTCAGTATCCACTGTGTGATGGTAAGAGGGGAGAATCTGATGACTGGAGAGTGCACAAGAAGTAAATTGTGGCTCATCGACCTAGCTGGAAGTGAGAGAGTGGCAAAGACGGATGCTCAAGGAGAGCGACTGAAAGAGGCACAAAACATCAACAAATCACTTTCTGCACTAGGTGATGTAATATCTGCACTTGCAACTAAAAGCCCACACATTCCCTTCAGGTTAGTAAATGAAGATTCTCTGCGATAACCTAATCAATTTATCTCAAGTTGCATGTTCTGAAAGATAGTCTCCATCTGAATATATGTAGGAACTCAAAGCTCACCCACTTACTTCAAGACTCTTTGGGTACTCTATTATTCCTGCTCTATTTCTTGTTTCCATATTGTTTTGTCATGTTTGACGCTTCCTATCAGGGTTTAGTGCGACTAAGTCCAGAGTAATAATTCAGGTGGCGACTCGAAGACTTTGATGTTTGTGCAGATCAGCCCTAATGAGAATGATGTAGGAGAGACTCTTTGCTCTCTGAATTTTGCTAGTAGAGTGAGGGGAATTGAACTTGGCCCTGCCAAGAAACAAGTTGATGTTAGTGAACTTTTCAGATACAAACAAATGGTGAATATCTACATGCAAGAACCTAGTTGTCAGCATTAATAATGACTTATCAAGCTATGGTAAAATGAGTTTCATTGTTTCATTTTTTGCATGTATTCTTATATCTCTGTCTGCTAATTGCTAGGTTGGGAAGGCTAAACAGGATAGCAAGAACAAAGATGCCCAAATAACTAAAATGGAAGACACAATTCATTATCTTGAAATGAAGAACAAGACAAAAGATCTTGCTGTTGCAAATCTTCAAGAGAAAGTATGAACTCATTCCTATCTTATTTTATCAGAAAATATGTTGAACAGAATGATTGAAACTAGTGCATACTGACTCTCCATTGATCAGACTTTTATTTAATTGGTTGCTCGATAATTTTAAATAAACAACTGTCTTCTATCTAGTTGTCATTTACTCAGTCATATTTTGCAATTGAATCATATCTCAGGCACTCCCAGATTATACCTTATGAGTTCTCTTGGGTAACACAAAGTTTGAGCACATGAACTTTGTGGTAGACACCAGAATTTTTTAAGCATAACCTGGGGGTGCTTGACGGATGGCCCATATGAACTATCTAGTTGTAGAAGATACAAATCAATCAGGTACAGGCAGGCTTTCATGTTCAGCAAAGTTACAAAGGCAAAAGTTTCCTCTTTTTTCCTTTTTTTTTTGAAAAAAAAGGAGGAAATATAGAATGCCATTATGGGTGTTTTGAACCTTGCTGTCTAGCTGAACTAGCATTTTATTATTTTAAAAATATGACATTACCTGCAAGTTGCTTGGATATTTTGAATATTAACTGTCTCGAGCATATATTTGACACTTTAAAAAGGTTAGACTTGGAATGGTAGTTAACTGGTACTTGCTGTGACAGCATAAAGGCACATCACTGTGATCTATATTTCCTTGCTATATCTTTATTTGGTGAGTAGACAACATTTCAAGGTCATTCTATTTTCACTTACATGGATATTCCTCAGGGTGTTTTCAGAGGATCTAACATTATAATGAACTGGAGAAACCTAGGCCTATTGTGTTTTGGTTAATAAGGATGATTTTTTTTTACAACGTGTAAACTTGCTGCATCGAGACCAAAGTGTTATTATAGCTGATGTTGTCCCAAGACTGCTTTTGTGGGCAATATCTGTAAGATAATATTTATACCTTTCAACTTTGTGAAGAATGAAGTTTCTGTTGAAATTAAGCTATAAAGCTCCAATCTTGGAACGTGGTCACTTATGTGGGCCAAAACAAGCAAGAATCAACAGAATCCTGGAAGACAGTGGTCCAACATGGCACAAATGCAAAAACATAATATTTATTACTCCCATACTGCGTCTTAATCCACAGCCTTTATAGAAACACTACTATCTATTACCCATGCGACAACGACCTGGGCCTTCTTAGTTGAGTTCCTAGATCATTATATGAGATATCAGAATAGATCTCTAGCACGTGGCCCATGTGGACTAGAGAGCACTACAATACAAGCCTTTTGGAGGCTGACCATGGGCTGATCGTGGTGTTTTTGATTGAATTTGGTTGGATTTAAACCTTTAGCCTGGTGAGGAGATGCTTGTGTTTAAATAGGAGAGATGGATTGGTTACGCATGTGTTTTATTATACATTAGTTGTGTGTTGGAGAGGTCTTGGGTACTTATACAAAGATAGTGCCAAGGAAACAAAATGGTACCTTTTGGCTAGATTTTCTGGGTGAGATCCAAGATTGTTAGACAAGTCTTCCTAAGCTACTAGCAAATCATTTTTCTCATTTAAATGCAATGTTATTCGAATGCTTTATAGTTTTCAGAATTTTTGAAGCATTGACACTTCTATACCATTGAACATGAACGCCAAGTTTGGATTACCAGTAATGAAATGTCTTTGATACTTTTTATAGTTTTTTGGTGCATCTTGTCAATTTTGTGCATACAAGCTTGTGAAAACTTGGAGTAATGAAGGATATTAACTTGATGTACAGGAAGTTGTATTTCAGTGCCTTACCCACTGTTATGAATTCAAAGGTTGTTGATAGTGCAACTGAATAGTCAAAATAGTTTATTAACAAACATGTTTCTGTCAATCTTATATTTATAAATTAAATATTTATGTTTTATAAAAGTATTCTAGTTTTGGGTGTCTTAACTCTTATGAGTTGTTGATGGATGCTTTGAGATGCTTGGACAATGGCACTGCAGCACCAAGTGTCTTTGAATATTGCCTCAGGACTTGATTTTCCTATTAAATTGACAATCTGAGATTTTGTCAGTATGTTGAGGCTTGAGATAAATTGCAGCAAGGCACATGCATGTGAGAAGTATAACAAACATGCGTAAATGTTGAGAGGAGCAGTTGATCCATTCTGGATAACTTTGCAACTACCTATTTATACGACACGAACAAGTATTATTAATTTTCAAACACCCTTCACTTTGCAGAGCAAATATCATTTTATCCCAAATTTAGCTTGTTTACTTGTTACAGCTTTTCCTTCCTCTTGGTCATAAGGAAATAAAACCATTTTGTGATATTCCCTACTTTCTTCAGACTGAAACCATTTTTGCTCCTGGCTCTCTAAAGAAGAGAATTTCGTGTCTCTTGCAAGTGAAATTAATTTATGTCCTCTTCTTGCACTGGAGGAGAAAGAAAAATATCCACTGTTCATAAGAAGTTGAATAGAAGGAAAAGTATTTCTTATGTTGCATACATATAGCGTCAACCCTTCTTTATATAGGTGCATGTTCTGTTTTGCTTGTTTGACTGGCTAAATACTGTAGTTGCTTGATTTTGTAATAACCATCATATCCTTATTATTATTATTTTGGAATTAATGTTCTATCTAATTTCATCAGCCATGCAGGTCAAATGAGGAATAGTTTTGCTCAGAAAATAAATCCTTTTTTGTTTCTGCAGAGATCAGTAGGGTGAACTTTGTTGTGACTCTCGTGAGATTATATCAGCAATTCCTGAACTTCTAGTCTATTTCGCAGGTTAAGGAGTTGGAATCACAATTACTAATTGAACGAAAGTTGGCAAGGCAGCATGTTGATGCCAAAATAGCGGAAAACCAACAGCAGTTGCAGCAACTAAAAGAGCAAGAAGAACCGAACATATCATTGATGAATCCTCCATCGGTTATTCAACCATTGTCAGAAAAATTTCACAACCACGTTGGAGAACAACTAACACCAATTAAAGAGCTAGGTAATGGAATGAGACCACTTGTTGAGAACAACACCAACAGGCCTATGCTGCTGCCTCCTACCGACATTAACATTCTCAAGTGTTTCCCATCACCAAATGACAAGGAAAATAAGCCAGAGCTGGCTGAAGAGCAAACCCCAAGAAAGGCCAGTAGAGTTTCTCTTTTCTATACAGCTCGCCAGGTTCCAGCCAGTCCGGCACCCCGTCGTTACTCGCTTATTCCACTTCCTACCTCGAGAGCAGTGGTGGCACCGCCACCACCATTGCCACCTAGTATGGGCAATCCTTCACCACCATTGCATTCACCATTGCCAACCATCAATGGTAAGGATGGTCCCCAGCCCAGAAGCACAAAAAAGATTAACAGCATACTTAGAAGAAGCCTCCAAAAGAAGGTGATTATCAGATCTCCATTGCCACAGACAATTAGAAGGGGAGGTACCATTGGAGGGGTAGAAAAGGTCCGGCTCTCAATTGGTGGAAGTGGGAGGAAGACAAGGAGAGTGCCCATAAGTAATGGTGCAAGAGCTGACAAACTAACGATGCAGAAGCAGAAGGAAAAGGAGAGAGGCTGGAATCATGGGGCAACAGTCAGGAACATTCTCTGATTTGTTCGTGTCATTATCCTTGATGATATGAGACACAGTTACATTTAGGAGGGAGATTGGTAGTTTGTAACTAGCCCCATTGACCCTGTTGTGTGCAGTCTCTTAACCAGCAATGTTGCTCTCTAAGACCTAGTTTCTTCTTGTATGTAATGAAAATCACCATATATGTGAAGATGGTTTCTAACAGAATGCAGAAATGTACTTAACCTCTCTCCTCTGTCCAAATCAAATTCAGAATTTGCAAGTAATGGTGTCTTTTTCTGATAGATAACTGGAGGCCCTCATCCCTGTACTAGCAAATAAAAATTTCTCACTAGGCCCAATTTGAGGCTTTGACCCCCTCACTGCTTTGCTGTTGTGATGTTTTGCTGTGAAGAAAAGGTCTTAATCTAGATTTAGGATTGATATCTTGATAGGATTTTGCATCAGATATGGGTATCTTTTCCAATTAATTTTCCTCAAGTGTTTATTTCCCAATAGCCTGTCAAGAGTATAATAATTTTGTGGCATTAATCTCACAATTCCAAATTGTCAACATGCTTTTTTTCCATCTCTTTCATAACAGGCAAGAATGAAGATAAATCAGATATAAACGTATCTATATCCGTATTATATTTTTTAATAGATACGAATATGGATACAGATATTTAATAAATACTAAAATTAATATCCATACGGATACTAATTTTGTAGAAAGTACATTAGTTTTTGATCACCTTCATATTTTTTACAGATGGATTCAAAAAGTGGATAACTTGAATGAAAAAGGAATAGCAAATTCATTTAATTAAGGTCATTACTACAAAACCAAAAAAGTAAGCCTTCTTTTTCCCACTCATTGTATGCTCATGTTTTCATCATACAGTACCTCCCCCCTGAAACTGATCTGGAGAACATTTTAAACCGCTCCACTCTTAAAAGTATAGCCGATCCTAACTTTAGAAATGCCATGGATGGCAATGGTAACATCAGTCCGGCCACAGTATTCTGGTCCAAAGACAGTCCTGAAATAAAAAAGGTGCGATTAAGTTTTAGAAGCTACAGAAAGGTACACAAATAAGGAAGCATTTGTTTAACAACCAGATAAGAGTTCAAGCAGATATTTGAATAGCTAAGGATCCTTTTGGTATTGCCTTGTTTTCTCCTATTGTATTCAAAAACCTAAGAAGAAAAATAACTAGGCTGAACAACATCTATGATGAAACCCTTTTGTTTTTTTGAAATTGTTTGTAAAATTCTATAGGTCATTTGTTAGCAATGATTTATTGCTTTACAAAAAGAGTGAAATAAAAGCAAGGAATAACTGAAGTTTTATGCAAATGTTATCTTCAACATAAATATCCATGTGGTTTTTCCCTAAATCTGGGTAGAAACAAAAGCACAAAAACAATCATGGCAAAAAGACCCTAAAATGGTTGATATTAAGATTATTTTTTCAAAAATAAGGAAATAAAAGGTTCAAGATACCTACATAAATTCAGGGAGAGAGTTTATTGACATAATATGCGGAAAATAGATGTTCCTTCTGCAGGCAAGTGGCTTTTCTCCAATGACATCAAACACATTACCAAAAGTTCTTTTTTCAAAAAAATGCATGAAAAAAGAAGAAAACAAAAGTCAAATCCACTTATCAGTCAACTGGGTTTGTTAATTACGCCTTCAAGAGTTCCAAGGAAAAATTTCTTATACTGCTTAAAGCTAAGGTCATTGGAAGGACTAGTTTACTGTTTCCAAGCATAAACATCAGTTGTCCGGTGACGTTAATATGATCCATAACAATCAAAGCAGTCAGGCCCTGAGAGGAAGATGTCACACCTACAATACCGCTGGAATACTCCTGTCGTATTCAAAGAAATACAAAATTAAAATGGAAAAAATCCTCTCCTTAAAAGGGTAAGTAGAACTCCTAGAGCACTGCTACTCAAACATGACTATATCATTTCCTCACACTGAAATACAGGTTCCTTTCCCCTTCAAGCAAGATAATCGGTTGTTTGGGATTTTGTTTCTGAAGGTCAACTCCAATGTTCAAAAGACTGTTTCTGCAGCACTGCAAACACTTTGACTCAAATAAGTAGAGAACACAACAAAGAAAGAAGTGAAAAGGTTAGAAGCATGCAATATTCATATCCCTATGAAACATGCACACCTAAACAACTCTAAAACTGAACTCTAAAGACTGTGACTGTCTCAACACAACCAAAACTAATATTACCCCACAACCAACAAAGAAAGAAAGCCTAATTTGCCAAAAATAGTGCTCAAGCATCACCATTTATTTAAGAAGCAGTAAATTAGGCTAATTTAATTTCACATTTCAACCACTTGTTTCATGTACTAATCAGGGTTATAGACAACAATAACTTTAGAAATTCAGTTGAAACTTCAAATTCAAGAGACACTGTTCATACAAGAAAATCGCAAAAACAAGATATACTATGTCAGCCCATTCTAAAAAGAACATTTTCTGTGCACCCTATTCACTGGTTAACGATAATAAATGTTCCAATATATAGGCAAACTACCAGTTACCGGTACAAACAAACAGCAAATATAATTGACCTCATAGATAAACTGTTTAGAAAAGAAATATGTTGTTGTGTGATATTATTATTTTTTCAGTTTTATCTATAACAAGATTAAATGGGACAATTTTTATCGGTACAGAAGGGCCAGGTTCTTTGGTTTGATATAACAGCACATTTAGCCATGATTCTCAAAAAGATCTAGCTAAGGATGTTGACTCTTTTCTCGAAACTTCTGTCCTGTTAAAGGCGCAAGTTTCTTGCTTCCACGCACAAATGCATGCAAAACATTTGGCTCACATTCTGCAATTTGCAGCTAACAGACTGCCAATTTCTTGTAATTTTGTGATGAAGACCTTAGGCTGGGAAACATTTAAAACCCAGAGTAATCTTGAATTTAAAATCACCAGGAGATTCTGCTGACGTCCATAAAAATAATGCCCAAAAAAGTGGAAAGATAATAGATATTCTCTGATGTGTTTAGAATTATATATGTTTTTGAAAATATGTTTGAGTGGTGAAATGCAAAATGAAAGTTGCCTATATTTTCATTTTACAATGTTACAGCCTACAGGTAATAGTCAACTGCAAAAAATATACCAGACCTAATACTGGTCCAAGTGTTGCCTGTCAACATCCATTTTTGACCTTGTGTATTTTTGGGGTCACATGCAGATCATTAAGCATAGCAGTGTTGGTGTCTTGCTTATCAAACACATCCAAAAGATAGCTGCAAAGAGAACCGAACATGTAACTTCATTTAGGTAGCAAGGTCTTTCCTCCAAACTTTTGTCTGACTAGAGTTGCGAGATTCTTGCTTCCATGCACCAATGCATGCAATGCCACATTCTGCCATTTGAAGCTGACAGACTACCAATTTCTGATAATTTTGGGATGAAGGCCTTAAGCTGGGAAACATTTAAGACCAAAGTAATCTTGAATTTAAATTCACCACAAGATTCTGCCAACGCCAATAAAATAATGCCCAAAAGAGTGGGAAGATAGAAGAAATTCTCTGGATGTATTAAGAATTATTCATGTTTTGGGCAACATGCTTGAGTGGTAAAATGCGAACCAAAAAGTTGCCTATGTTTTCATGTTACAATGTTACAGGTAACAGTTGACTGCACATAATATACTAGACTGGATGGATGTCAAAGTCTTGCCTGTCAACATCCATTTTTGACTTGTGTGTTTGAGGTAACATGCAGATTATTAAGTCATTTTTTACCTTGTCTATGTTTGGGGGTAAAATGCAGATTATTAAGCAATAGCAGTGCTCTTGTCATGGTTATCAAACACATCCAAAAGAACTGAACAAGTAACTCTGTTAAGATTGCAAGGTCTTAGAATAAGAATAGAAAGAATATTTTATATATATGTGTGTGTGTGTGAGAGAGAGAGAGAGAGAGAGAGAGAGAGAGAGAGAGAAAGAGAGAGAGAGAGAATTCAGGAACTTACATTTCAAAGAAGATCCAGCAAGACAAGTCAGCCTAGATTTTGTATTAACCACCGCCAACGGATTTGGCTTCTCATTAGAGGTCATCCGAACATCCCAAATTTGTATGACACCATCTGATGATGCAGACACTATAAAATTAGATGTTTCAGAAGTCTGACCATCATTACTTCTCTTGAAAACAACAAGGCCTTTTACACGAGTAGAATGTGCATCGTGAATGCAGTATGCAACCTTCCCGCTTGCTGTGTCCCAAGCAGTGACAGAGCAGTCCTCTCCACCAGTAAAAAGGAGTCCATTCTGGTATATTACAAGTGTTAGGCATCATCTTCAAGTTTATCTATCATAAGAACATAAAAGGAATAGAACAAAACATACAGACCAAATCAATTTGACTGCAGAGCTAAAATGATTATAAAAGAGAATGACATGAAGTTCCTAATCTGTGAAATTATTGGTGCCAACAATTAGCATAGGGGATTTGATTCTTCAAATGCAAAAAAAAGAATCACATGACAGGACTCTACATAATCAGATACATTGTGGTGCACATATTTGAGTTATACTAAAGATCAAAGTAAACTAAACATGTCCATGCCCATGTTGATCTATAGGACACCAACTGTTTACTTTGTTGAAGAAGTGACATGGTTAACCCAAGAAAGAAATTATTCAACGAATGCAATTAACTATTAAATATCAATCCACTCGAAAAACAAGTTGAGAGAATTTCTATCTCAAGAAAATAGTTCCTTAAATATTTTTTATGTTTCTAAATAGATACATTCTAGTGATCTAGAGGCTTAAAGAAATCAGAGAACATAGGAAAGCATCAGATTCTTTTAGGTTCACAATGTAGGGCATTCGGATTCTTTCCGGTAAACTATTCATCTAAACAGTCTAGAAGTATCCTTCAAGAACCAGCAACTACTAAGGCATTGGTGGGCCCTTCATGTCAGCACCTCAAACAGCTAAACAAACCCAAATAACCCAAGACAAAAGTAAAGAATGACAGTTTTATAAGGAAAATAACCTCGCAAAGACCATATTCTTTTCTGTTCATATTGTCTCCACAACTAATTTCTCTATTGCATTCTTTTTCTTTGCTATCATTGTACTGAAGAAAGAACAAATAAGCACAAAACCTACACAAACTACCTCATCAAACCAACTTCTTCCTATGTATTGTTTTTAATTAATCCAATCTTGAAGTAAAGAGCTAAAACCATCAACAACCACCACAATACAGCTCCCATAGCATGCACTTCCCTTCCTTGCTCGAAATGAAAAATTGAGGGGTTCCGTAGAAACCTAAATTCCATATCCAATATGAGTGTATAAAAACTAACATGTTGCCACATTCCTAAAGGTATAATTCAATTCTTCTCAAAATGTCCAAGTTACTCATTTGGACTTGGCACGAGTTTGATCAATACTTGGGGATTAGAGATGAACCAGTTCGGACAATAAGTGGTGAATATATTATTCACTTGGTCTAACACCAGGGTTATACAAAAGGCTATTTTCTTTTGATTTTTTCCATTCTTTACGCTGCTTTCATTGCACAGAGTAATCAAGCTGCTAACAACATTACTTCAGTTCTCATAAAGCAGCATAACAAGTCCAAATTCAAGCCTTCCCAAAAAAAATAATTATTTTGGGCAACTGTTCCCCAAGAACCAATTTTCTGATCTTTTTTCACTCATTGTGCCGAAATTTTTATCGATAAAACTAAAAATAAAATAATTATGCATTTTCCCATTTAGTTTGGCAGAATTATCACAGAACCACATAAATTGACTGCATAATAAGAAAAAAATTGTTTTTATTCTTTTAATCAAATACCTCAGCGGGTGCGATGCAGAGGGTCTGGAGCGTCTAGCTCATGGATCAACCTCGCGTCCTCCGAATCGTGCACCGAGATCCTCCCCTCTGCCACCATGAAGAACCTCTCTCCGTCCTCCGCACCGTATCTGACGATCGACGCCCCCTGGGCCAGCCGGCAGGAGAAGCTCCGCCTCCCCCTCACCAGGTTGAGCAGGGCGAGGCACAAGTCCTGGCCCACGGTGAGCGCCACCCTCCCCGACGGGGGGACGGCGAGGTCGGCGACGCGCCGGCGGTGGGCGCCGACGGTCTTGAGGTGGACGAAAGGGTCGGAATCGTAGATGCAGACGGCCCCATCATCGGAGGCGCTGAGCAGGTTGTGGGGGAGGGAGGGGGCTAGGGGGGACGTATAGAAGGCAAGAGCGGTGACGACGCCGGAGTGGTCGAGGAGGGTGCCGAGCTCGACGGCAGAGGCGAGATCGTAGATCTTGATCGCGTCGTCGGCGCCACCGGAGGCGGAGACGGACTTGATGGGAGCGGTATAGGAGGCGTAGGAGAAGAGGGGCTCAAGGGCTAGGGTTAGGGTCTCTCCATCGCCGGGTTTTGAGGGAAAAGCCCCAAATAACTTCTCGTAGGAGCCCACCCCACCATCGTCCTTTTTTTTTTTCTTCCTCTTCTTCTTCTTTCCCCTCTCCCTCTTTTCGGCTATCCAGAGAGCAAACGAGAGGTGGAGGGCATGCAAATTGGATGGGGTTGGGTCTACGTCAAGGAACAAAATAGCCAACCTGGTCCTGATGCTTAATTTTTGATTATATGGATAGGAATCCATGTTGGGCATTGGGAGCAATATAGGTTGAGGGCATCGTTCTGTTGTGTATTTATCTTGAAAATGAAGAGCTACCACATAATCTTCCTATTTGGCCTGCATAGCTCTATAAGGTGTATCTTTTGCACTGTGTCGATGGTCCTTGTGCATGGGTTTATACCCAAGTTGAGTTATGTTGGAGGTGTCTGCATAATTTGATTTATTATTTTTGGACCAAGATGGAATCCATGGTTCAAGAATGAGCCCAATGATTGGCTCTAAAATTTTTTATAAAATAATAAATGAATAAAATTTGAATCAGTTTTGATAACATGAGATAGAGAACCAGCCAACGGCATTGTTGTTTTCTTCCTCGAATCTATTCTGGACTGAAACAAGAGATAACAAGAGAAGCGGTGCTGCTTTGAGAAACTGCTCTCGACGATCTTATGTTGGAGACCAGCATGAAGCAAAGGAAACCTCCAGTCAAGAACTTGAGAAGATGTGTCAACGGGAGGTAAATAGCTAGCCCTTAGTTATGTTTGTTTCCTTAGTTAGAGCACATTATGTAATGGTTCCCTTCCAAAGCCTGTATTCTATCATCTTGCCCCCTGCAAATTCTTGTATCTCACCTAGGGCTGATCATGGATCGGATTTGGGCATAAAAATATCAAATTTTAAACAAACTTGGCCCAAATATCGACTAAAAATTAATATAGTTTAGGTTCAAGGTTTGGGCCATATGGCTGAAAACGGATCGAATACTAGAGATAGCAATGGGTCGGATATAGATCGGATCGATTGATATCCATATCCGTCCCATCAGTAAAAAATCCATATGCGTATCTGCCCTATCTCAGATCGGATTGAATTGGTTTAGGCTCCAAAAATGGATCGGGACGGATCAAATCGGATATATCCAAAATTCCTATATATTAAAAAAAAATTGTAGAACAGAGCCCCATAAATTGAAAATTTTGTACACAAGCAAGAATCTTTTCGATCAACAATCCCCAACCCTACAAAATATCATAGTTTTATCAAGATTAAGCTCTCAAAACCTCAAGGAACCAATTCACACCGCCAAAACTCAGGCAAAATCCCATTTACTTGAGGAAAAAAAAATCTAATCGAAACATCAAAAACCCCTCTAGTCCCTCTCAAGTGCTATCCTTTCCCATAGATCTTTAAAAAAAATATAATAAAAAAAGATAAAAGAAAAAAACACGACAATCTATGTAGGAAAAGGATTTATCTCTCAATTTTTTCTTCTTTTCCTTTGTTATGAAAATATGAAAAAGAGAGAAGAAGAAAATACACTGACACAGTAATTTACATAGTTCGGCAGTGTGCCTACTCCATAGGTGAGGATAGAACAAAAGAATTCCATTATAATAAAATAAAGTACAAAAATAAATAGTTATCTTTCAAACCCAAAATCCCAATACACCCAAATCTCACACAAAAGAGAAGCTCTCAAGTCTAAAACTCTTACTCTCTTATTTTCTTACAGATGGTGGTATAGAATGGGAATATATATAATAATAGAAGAAAAATTAGAAGAAAATATTCAAAAAATGGTACTGTCGGTTGTTGAGATAAATCGACTGACCTCTGACTTTGATCACCACGACTCCGACTATACATTAGCTAATCATGTGGTTCCGATTCTTCATCGACTGACTGAGTGAACTGCACCGACTTACTGTCGGCTGGCCGACTAATATCGACTGACCGACTAATGATTCAATTACTACCGATCGACAGTGAACGACTTAGACCATCGGCATAACAGAACTACTGGCCGACGGTCGCTCATAGAGTCTACCGACATATGGCCGGCTAATCTGCTCAACATACCATAATCGTCACAAACGGTTATCAACTATGTGTCATGGCTATTAAGAAAAATTAACACCCCACTAATTTCATATTTATAGCCCGATAATTTAGCGTCATAAAAAGTGAGTCCACATGCTCAACGGTTACACTAGAATCATCTATAAAATGGAGGATAAGTGAGCAGTACGAGTAAGCAAGCTCGAGATCAGAACTCTACTACTTTCTACATTCAAAAACTACTGTTCACCAACTTCCTTCTTTGACTTAAGTATCGGAGGATCCTGTCGAACACCAATCCGGTCCATGTGGATATTGTCTTGCAGGTGCTCATTTCCAGCGACAGGCGACGAGGAGTTGGCCACAACAGATTAGCACATCAAGAAGGGGGAAGATCATATACACCATGATGAAGACCAGAGCCCAAGCTCGACTACAACCAGATCAGCGAGGCACTCTTCCTATCGGGAAGAAGTTCCTCCCTCTTCCAGTAGCAGAGCCTAGTTTCTCACATCCCGTGATCACCATGGACGTTCAGATCACTGCACTTGTACAGCAAATGAATGTTCTCACGGAGGCAGTCAAAAGCCTCCAACAACAACAAATCCAACAGCAGCCGTCGGTGGAGTAACCGATGGCACAGTCGATGCCGTCCAGACACAGCCACCGTCATCCACGGCGATCACCTTCTCCTTCTCCGGTGCGACCATCTTGGCTCTCCCATCGAGACAAACAGCGGCATTCTCGGTACTTTCGCTGTGCCACCTACCACTTGCGGCGTTTCTCTTCTTCCCATCTCGATCGCATTAGGAAGGGGAAATGACCCTGGACACCTTCTGCTTCTCCTTTAAACTCGTCAGGGGCTTCTACCCCTGGAGTTTTTCAGCAACGGTGGTTCGACGACTACGAATGTAAGTTTCAAAAAATCAACCGCCGACTCAACCAGCTTCAGATGGACGGTCGGAAGTCCTCCAATGACTACGACTTTTACACTGCCCAGCCTCTCTCTCGGCACATCTTGGACGAGTCGATCCCATCTCAGTTCAAGATGCCGCAAGTGGAGTCATATGATGGCTCCAATGATCCGATCGACCATCTTGAGAGCTACAAGGCTCTCATGATAATTCAGGGGGCAACTGTTAGCCTATTTCGCAAGTGCACGAAATCGCTCAAGTAATATAATGATAAATAAGAGATCGTTCCCACGAGGACTGAGTTTAATTACCAAAAATGAATGCTAATTTTACTAATATCTAAACGATCGAAACTGAATGACAGTGAAAAATAAAATTAACTCTAAAGAACTCAATGAAAGCTGAATCAAAATTCGATTGATAAAGCACTAGGGTATATCTGATTTCACTTGGACCAATTATCAATTCCAGCTATTCCGATTAATAATCCAAATTTAGTTATTAATGCAAGGATAAATAATCCTAAATTATTTAATAATCTCTCCCGAGTCTTATTAAATATACTAATTAAAATCTATAATCTATCTTCCAATAGTAAAATAGATTTCAATTAGTTCAATAAGCACAGTGATTATTTCCAAGATCTCACAGGTCAAATCTTCTGCTCCCGCTTCAATTATTATTCCTATGATGTTTGTTATTAACTCCAATTTATAATCTTCCTTCCCAGTATCAATTATAAATCGAAATCAATCAGGTACCAAAGATAATAATACTTAAAAGTATTAAGTGTAAATAACAAACAATTGCATTAACAAAGAAAATTAATACAAGATTCTGAAATTGAAATTTAATCCAAGCTACATCAGGTACCCTAGCTAGAAATTTAACTTTTCATCATATCAAAATCAAACTCAAGTTTACTTGAATAAAACTCCAAAATCATCCTAACAATGAGTTCTAGAAAATAAATTCAAAGTAAACAAGAGAAAGAATTAAAAACTCGAAAGGAATTACAGAGCCGAATGAATCCTCTCTTCAAATCTTCCAGATACTCCAAACTCTCCTTGCTTGATTTCTAGCTTTCAAAGATGATTCTCCTCCCTCTCTTGCTTGTGTTTTAGGATCCTTAAATAGGGCTAGGGCTAGGGTTAAGGTGATATTTTTCTCATGATTTTATTCTATATATCATTCTTTCTATTTGGTATAGAATCTCTCCTCCTTTGGATAGGCTTTAAGCAACCACCAGCCATCTACTCCTTATGCTGTCCAAATTTTTTGATTTTATTATGATTTCCATAGTAAAAGAAGGAAAGGAGGTATGGTTAATTAGAGGACAAGAATTTCTTCCTTCCCAGGTCCACAAAATCTGTAAAACAAAGTAAGGTTTCGGCTGCCCAAATCAAGTTTTTCAAGAATTGGTTCCAATTCTTTCTAAGTTTGCTCCTCATGCAGAATTAGTTTGGACTTTGATTTTCTTCTATTTAATTCTTTCCAAGATAGCTCTTTGCCACCCAAAATTGGTTGCCATATCAGATCTTTGTGCCAAGAAACACTAAGAAGAATCTAGGTGTATCGGGTGTTTTTTGTTGTGTCCAACATTGTTACCAACTTCAACCTACTGTAGCCACCTCATCTGAAATCCAAATTCAATTCTGTAAATTATGTTCCTTTCTTGCTTTTCTCAAAATTCTGTAGGATCTAATCTTGCTCAATTTGGAGTCCTATAGCTTGCCTTTTAGGGGTCCTCACACCAAAATATCCAGAATTTAGATTGGTTGACTAGATGGGAGAGATTAACTGCTTGATTTATTTCCTGCACCTCTAGTTTCTTTTCTGACTGATGATGCCAAAAAAGATAAGGTGTGGGGTCCATTGATATCTTGATTTGATTATTCTGCTTTGAGGTGGACTCTGATTTTGATGCAAGATCTGATGACTCCGGATGACAAACCCTGCTGAATCGGACTCAACCAATTTTACTTAATTTGACCTTTAAAATATGGTTAAGCCCAATTAGGTGTGACCTGACTCAATTACCTGCAATTGACATAAAACATATCAGGTTCTTACATTTATTTAGTTAATTATTATACCAATTTCATCAAAATCATTAAAAACTAATAATAATAATTACTATAAAAATACAATACATCAAATACCCTCAAACCTAAGTTTTTGGTTATCCCCAAGCAAAAAAAAAATCCAAATAAAAAATAGAGAATCTCAAAAAATTAATGCTAAAAACTTTATTTAACATTAATATACTCAAAATCCATCTAGACACAAAGGAGTAATACCCAAATGCCATGGCTTAACCACCTCAACCCAAAACCGAAAGGCAAACCCACAAGCTAACTATTCCAAACTCATTCATACTCAAACAAAATTATGCACAATCAATAGCTACCTTGCTTCCTTTAGGTTTTAATAAAATAATTCGGTTCAAACATCCAATCCTGAATGTAAAATCCTATCAGCCCATCTCCAATAGTGCAAACAACGTACTCAAGAGATCAATAGGACTTTTTCAGGTTAAAAAATAGAAAACAAGCAACAAGAATGATGGTTATGGTCACATAAGTAAAAATAAATTAACCATAATAAATCAGAGTATACTCAATTACTTATACTTTACATCCCTTCCTTTATTTATTTTATTTTATACTTTTAGAACAGCCTATACACTTTAGCACTCTTCCTTAAGTCATCATTTGTCTTTTTACGCGAATACTGACATTGGCGATGAAGGCACCCGATTACTCAGCAAGTCATATACTCAAAGTGCTTTGCATACTCATAATTCAAGTCACTGTTTGACATAAAAGCAAATATGGGGCTCATGAATGCTCCTAGTTACTAGGCAACTTGAAACAGCAGAGTAGATTGTGCTTTTCTTTTTTTTTTTTTTTTGAATGGAAGAAAAACTAAAAATTCAGTATGCTCTAACCATTATAATCAATTTATTCTCAAAAAATATGAACAGTAGATATGAGATAGGATGAAAAAAAAATACAAGGAGTCAAAAAGGGTATGCCAAAGGAATGCCTATATCATTTCTTACAAGTAAATTGTCTACATTTTATTGCAACAAAGCTCACAAATAGGATTGGCGAAGCAAAGTAACTATCTCCTATACGAGATTTTATTTAAGTATTTACAAGTTTAAAACAATCAATCCCTGAATTTGACTTTCAAATTTAAAGCTAAGATAGCCAAACAATAACACAAAAGTAAAATTGTCCCCCTCTATATCCTTACAAGTGATCGATGAATCAACATTCCAATTTTTTTTTAATTAAATTTTATTAAAAAATAAAGACAAAAATACAAACATAATGGCAATCCTATATTATTAACACGAAATGCTCATGCAAATGCACCCCCAAATCTGAATTAGACATTGTGCTCAATGACAAGATCATCATCACAATACATATTATAGCAAGGCATTCTTAAAGGTTAGGGGTACTCCTCTTTGTAGCGTGCCTATGCGCTTGTGTGAGTTTGCAACTCGTCTTCAGTCATTTCATCTCTCTTGTCTTCTTCAATGTGCCTACAAAAAGTGAATAACGTCTATTCAAACCTTGAAAATATAGTGAAGATTAAAATTGACTCAAAAAATAAAGAAAATAAAAAGAATTTTGCTTGGATTGCCTCCCAAGAAGCGCTAGTTTATAGTCGTTAGCTTGACTATCCCAATGCATTATGTCAGTGATATGGAGGTTTTTGGTTGCTCAAATCCTCCATCTATGTATTCCTTCAACCTTTGCCCATTGACCTTGAAGGTCCTATCACCACTCTTCAGCTCAACAGCTCCATGTGAAAAAACTTGTATAATCTCAAATGGACCTGACCACCTAGACCGGAGCTTGTCTGGAAATAGCTTTAGGCGAGAGTTATACAGCAACACCTTTTATCCTGCTTGAAATTCACACCTCACAATATGTTTGTCATGCCATCTTTTCATTCTCTCCTTGTAAATTCTTGCATTTTCATATGCATGGAGACGGAACTCATCAAGTTCATTAAGCTGTAATAACATTTTCTCTCCAGCAGCTTCCATATTGAAATTTAGCAACCTAGTTGCCCAGTAAGCTCGATGCTCTAGCTCCACAGGTAAATGGCATGCCTTTCCATAAACTAGACGATACGGGGACATCCCAATTGGCATTTTGAATGATGTTCTATATGCCCATAACGCATCATCTAATTTTAGGGAGCAGTCCTTTCTTGATGAGTTGACAGTAGTCTTCAATATTCTTTTAATTTCACGGTTGGAGATCTCTACTTGTCCACTTGTTTGAGGATGATATGGTGTTCCTACACGATGAGTAACACCGTATTTTGTCAATAGAGAATCCAAATAATGATTACAAAAATACTTACCTCCATCCGTGATGATAGCTCTTGAAATACCAAAGTGTGTGAATATGTATTTCTTTAAGAACTTGAGCACACTCTTGGCATCATTAGAGGGAAGTGCTACTGCCTCAATCCATTTGGATATATAATCCACCGCCACCAGGATGTATTAATTTGAATGAGAAGGTGGAAAAGGCCCCATAAAATCTAATCCCCATACATCGAACAGTTCTACTTCAAGGATATTGGTTAGTGGCATTTCCTGTCTAAAAAAAATATTTTCAGTTCTTTGACATCGATCACAAGAAGAAACAAAAGTAATAGCATCTTTAAACAGGTTAGGCCAATAAAAACCACACTGTAATACTTTAGCAGCTATTTTGTTGGGTCCAAAATGGCCTCCACACTCTAATGAATGGCAGTATTTTAAAATATTTTTAATTTCATCATCAGGCACACATTTCCTAATAAGCTGATCTGGACAATACTTATATAAATATGGATCCTCCCAAAAATAATATTTTGCATCATGTAAAATTTTTTTTTTTTGCTGGTAATTAAATTTCGGAGGAATAATATCACATGCCTTAAAATTAACAATATCAGCATACCAGGGTGTACTAGATGTGAGTAATGCAAATAATTGCTCATCAGAGAATGACTCATTAATGGGTACCTCATTGTTCTCAATTTTTTTACTTAACTCTAACCGAGACAAGTGATCTGCTATAAGATTTTTTACTCCTTTCTTGTCCCTAATCTCCAAGTCAAATTCCTGCAATAAGAGCACCCAACGAATTAGTCTCGGTTTCGCATCCTTCTTTTCAAGTAAATATTTAATTGCTGAGTGATCAATATAAACTATTATTTTTGCTCCTATAAGATATGGCCTAAATTTATCAAAAGTAAAAATAATGACGAGCAACTCTTTCTCTGTGGTGGCATAGTTCAACTGTGCATTATTCAGTGTTCGACTCGCATAGTACACCACATGAAGTCTATTCTCCTTTCTTTGTCCCAAGACTGCTCCTATAGCATAGTCGCTTGCATCACACATGAGCTCAAATGGTAGATTCCAGTCAGGTGCAGTGATGATAGGAGCTGAGATTAATTCTCTCTTTAACCTGTTAAAAGCAACCAAACACTCATCAGTAATTTTAAAAGGTGCATCCTTGATCAATAAATTACAAAGAGGTTTGGTAATTTTAGAGAAGTCTTTTATAAATCTTCTATAGAAGCCAGCATGCCCTAAGAAACTCCTCACTCCTTTAACAGATGTTGGTGGTGGTAATTTTTCAATGACCTCCACCTTTGCTTTGTCTACTTCTATCCCTTTAGATGAAATCTTATGGCCTAAAACTACTCCTTCCTGCACCATAAAATGACATTTCTCCTAGTTCAACACAAGATTAGTTTCTTCACAATGCTGTAGAACTTGGGAGAGGTTAGTCAAACACATATCAAAAGAAGGACCAAAAACTAAAAAATCATCCATAAAGATTTCAATGAATTTTTCAACCATATCAGAGAATATAGACATCATACATCTTTGAAAAGTTGCAGGTGCATTACATAACCCAAATGGCATTCTCCTATATGCAAATGTTCCATATGGACAAGTAAATATAGTTTTTTTTTTATCCTCAGGTACAATAGAAATTTGAAAATATCCTGAATAACCATCTAAAAAATAGTAGAAGGGATATCCGGACAATCTCTCAAGTATTTGGTCAATAAAAGGCAAAGGAAAATGGTCCTTTCGTGTGGCTTTGTTTAACTTCCTATAATCAATACACACACGCCAACCAGTGACTGTTCTAGTGGGTATCAGCTCATTTTTATTATTTGTAATAACAGTCATCCCCCCTTTCTTAGGAACTACTTGAACAGGACTCACCCAACTACTATCAGAAATAGGGTAGATAATTTCTGCATCAAGTAATTTCATTACTTCAGCTCTAACTACTTCCTTCATATTAAGATTTAACCTACGTTGATGCTCAATTGAAGGTTTGTAATTTTCTTTCATTAAAATTTTATGCATGCATATACTAAGACTAATTCTCTTAATATCATCAATAGACCAGCCTAGTACTTTCTTATGCTTTTTCAATACATGCAATAATTTTTTCTCTTGTTCAGCAGACAAATGAGCAGATATAATGACAGGAAAAATAGATGAGTCTCCCAAGAATGCATATCTTAAGTGAGAAGGGAGCTGCTTAAGCTCAAGCTTGGGGTTTGGCTTAGCCTCTACTGAATCCTGTATTTTCTCAACATCATTTAATACATCAACATGCTGTTTATTTTTAACACCATCAATCAAGTCATATTCAGAATTGTCAATTATTTCACTAACAAATTTATTAATCACATCTAATCTAAAACATTCATCATTCTCAAGAGGATATTTAGAAGAATTAAGCACGTTAAAAATTACCTCTTCTTGTCTCACTCTTAAAGTAAGCTTACCCTCATGGACATCTATAAGTGCCTTGCCAGTTGCAAGGAATGGATGCCCCAATATCAAAAGAACCTCTCTATCTTCCTCCATATCCAAGACAATGAAATCCACTGGAAAGATAAATTTGTCCACCTTGACTAATACATCCTCCACTATGCCTTTAGGATATGTCACTGATCGATCAGCTAGTTGTAATGAGACACTGATCGGTTTCACATCCCCTAGTCCAAGCTTCCTGAAAATAGATAAAGGCATTAAGTTAATGCTAGCACCTAAATCGCACAATGCTTTAGTGAATTCGATATTGTCAATATTGCATAGAATTGTAAAACTCCCTGGATCCTTTAATTTTGATGGCAACTTGTTCTGAATGATTGCACTGCACTCTTCGGTGAGCATGACTGTCTCATAGTCCTCTAGCCTTCTCTTTTTGAAAAGGATGTCCTTTAAGAATTTGGCATAGCTAGGCATCCGAGCTAATGCCTCCGCAAATAGAATATTTATGTGTAGTTTCTTGAAGACCTCCAAAAACTTCAGAAAGTTCATGTCATCCTTACTTTGCTTGAGCCTTTGAGGAAAAGGAACTGGTGGATTGTAAGGCTTTACTGGCTCTTCCTTTTTCTCTTTTAGCTTCTCTTTGACCATAGTCTCTTCTTGAGTTTATTCCTTTACTTGTTCTTTAACAGGCTCTTTCCCTTGTTGTTCCCCTAGTTGTTTTCCACTCCTCAAGGTAATTGTCTTCACATGCTCCTTCGGGTTCGTTTTAGTATTGCTAGGCAATGACCCTTGAGTTCTGTTAGCTACCATGTTGGCCACCTGTCCCATTTGTATTTCCAAATTTTTAATGGCAGCTTGCTGGTTTTGAAAGTTTGCCTTAGTTTCACCCATGAAATCAGTAGTGGCCTTGGTGAGAGTTGCAACCAATTCTTCCAGGTTAGACTTCTTTTCTTGCTGTGGAAAATCAGGTGGTCCTCTATTCTGATAATTCTGTTGTTGCTGTTGATTTCTCCAGGAGAAATTTGGATGGTTCTTCCAGGCAGGCGTGTAGGTGTTTGAGTATGGATTGTTCTGTTGCCTTCCTTGGTTTGCTACATATTGTATTTGTTCTTGTACTGGAGGCATGAATGAGCTGTCAATCGGGCAATCTCGAGTAGCATGTTGTCCAGTACACATCTCACAAGTCTGCACACAAGTATTGACAGCATTAATAGACAAATGATCTAATTTTTTGAAAATAGTGTCTACCTTTGCATTGAGTGCAGTAATAGCGTCTATCTCATGAACCCCAGCAGGTCTCCTCGCTATGTTTCTCTCATTGGGCCATTGGTAATTGTTGTTGGCCATTTCCTCCAAAAGATCATAGGCCTCATCAAGCGATTTCCCCATCAATGAACCTCCAATAGCAGCATCAATATTAATTCTGGTATGGTTGTTCAGTCCATTGTAGAAGGTTTGCACAACCAACCATTTAGGCAGCCCATGGTGTGGACACCTCCTAAGCAAATCCTTGAACCTTTCCCAGGCTTCATATAAGGTCTCATATCGAATTGCACGAAGATTTGGATGTCAGTCCTCAACTTGGCAGTCTTAGCAGGTGGAAAGAATTTTGCCAAAAATTTTTATGCTAAGTCATTCCAAGTGATGATCGAGCCAGCAGGAAGAGACTGTAACCATGCTTTAGCTTTGTCTTTAAGTGAGAATGGGAACAATCTTAGCCGAATTGCATCATCTGACACTCCATTATGCTTAAGGGTATCACATATCTCCAAAAAGTTTGCAATGTGCGCATTAGGGTCATCATTGGGCAATCCTCCAAACTGAACTGTTGTCTGGATCATTTGGATCAAAGCAGGCTTGATCTCAAAGTTGTTTGCTTGCACAGGTGGTCTTGTGATGCTAGATGAAGCTCCATTCACGGTAGGCATGGCATAATCCCGCAGTGCCCTGGGGTTTGCCTCTCTAGCAACCTCATTATTCCCTACTAGGATTACTTCTCTCCTTGGATCTTCAGACATTTCTGGATCTACTTTTGCCTCAGATTTCTTCCTTCTCTGACTGCTTTAATATTTTGTTTACAATGCGTTCAATTTCTTGACTTGAAATGGGGTTTGATTCAATTCTCACAAGTCGACCCGATTCTCTTTTCTAAGTTGTAATTTTGAAAGATTATTATCCTTTTTTTTTTTAAGAGAGAGAGAAGAGGAAAGAGAGAGAAAAGAGTTCTAGAGATGAGTCCTAAGGAGTCCTAAATCTAGAGATGAAAGAGAAGAGTGTTTTAATTAGGTTTAAATTTTAATGGCAAACAAGTTAGCACAAAATGGACTTTCTATCCTAGGATTAACCTAGATCTAGACAGCTCCTAACTGTTCCAAGATCGCCTTCAAGCACTCCAAGCCCAAAATGACTAACTATCTCGGCCAGGTAAGTGTAAGATGTGGGAGGTCCCCTGCTTGTTGCTTTCCTTAGACACTAACTGAGTTGGCCAGGTCAGACAACGGAACCAATTGAAAACCACCTTCTTAAACCACTTGCCTTAGACACCGAGCAATTAATCAATTCGAATCCAGTCTAACTTTAGGGCTTTCTTGTCCTATTGAGCTCGAATATCCTAGGGCCAACGTTTAATTGATTTTAGATTAAGGTTAGGTTATGCAGGATGAAAGATGTATTTTTGGGCTAAGGAAGGGTGATCAAATCCCACCTTATCTGATTAATGGGTTAAGTGCCCTTAAAGTTAATTATGGAGATGCAATGCAAAGAAACAAGATGTCCAATCAAGTTTGATTTTTTTTTTATATTTT
Source organism: Elaeis guineensis (assembly GCF_000442705.2). NCBI lineage: Eukaryota > Viridiplantae > Streptophyta > Magnoliopsida > Arecales > Arecaceae > Elaeis > Elaeis guineensis. Next base: position 17,448,164 of record NC_025994.2, read on the forward strand.
TGGTTATACTATATTAGTTAAGCGTTATGAAATGTCAGTGATTTTTTTTTTTAAATATCTAAGAAATAAAATATCTAGATTACTAGTAAAATCAACTATTCTTGATATTAAAGCACCAGTCCCCGGAACGGGCCAAAAACTTGTTAGCCTATTTCACAAGTGCATGAAATCGCTCAAATAATATAATGATAAATAAGATATTGTTCCACGAGGACTGAGTTTAATTATCAAAAATGAACGCTAATTTTACTAATATCTAAACGATCAAAACTGAATGACAGTGGAAAATAAAATTAACTCTAAAGAACTCAATAAAAGCTGAATCAAAATTCGATTGATAAAGCACTAGGGTATATCTGATTTCACTTGGACCAATTATCAATTCTAGCTATTCCGATTAATAATCCAAATTTAATTATTAATGCAAGGATAAATAATCCTAAATTATTTAATAATCTCTCCGAGTCTTATTAAATATACTAATTAAAATCTATAATCTATCTTCCAATAGTAAAATAGATTTCAATTATTCAATAAGCACAGTGATTATTTTCAAGATCCCACAGGTCAAATCTTCTACTCTGCTCCAATTATTATTCCTATGATGTTTGTTATTAACTCCAATTTATAATCTTCCTTCCCAGTACCAATTATAAATCGAAATCAATAAGTACCAAAGATAATAATACTTAAAAGTATTAAGTGCAAATAACAAATAATTGCATTAACAAAGAAAATTAATACAAGATTCTGGAATTAAAATTAATCCAAGCTACATCAGGTACCCTAGCTAGAAATTTAGCTTTTCATCATATCAAAATCAACTCAAGTTTACTTGAATAAAACTCAAAATCATCCTAACAATGAGTTCTAGAAAATAAATTCAAAGTAAACAAGAGAAAGAATTAAAAACTCGAAGGAATTGCAGAGCCGAATGAATCCTCTCTTCAAATCTTCCAGATACTCCAAACTCTCCTTGCTTGATTTCTAGCTTTCAAAGATGATTCTCCTCCCCTTTGCTGTGTTTTAGGATCCTTAAATAGGGCTAGGGCTAGGGTTAAGGTGTATTTTTTCATGATTTTATTCTATATATCATTCTTTCTATTTGGTATAGAATCTCTCCTCCTTTGGATAGGCTTTAAGCAACCACCAGCCATCTACTCCTTATGCTGCCCAAATTTTTTGATTTTATTATGATTTCATAGTAAAAGAAGGAAAGGAGGCATGGTTAATTAGAGGAGAAGAATTTCTTCCTTTCTGGGTCCACAAAATCTGCAAAACAAAGTAAGGTTTGGCTGCCCAAATCAAGTTTTCCAAGAATTGGTTCCAATTCTTTCTAAGTTGCTCCTCATGCAGAATTAGTTTGGACTCTGATTTTCTTCCATTTAATTCTTTCTAAGATAGCTCTTTGCCACCCAAAATTGGTTGCCATATCAGATCTTTGTGCCAAGAAACACTAAGAAGAATCTGGGTGTATCGGTGTTTCTTGTTGTGTCCAACATTGTACCAACTTCAACCTACTGTAGCCACCTCATCTGAAATCAAATTCAATTCTGTAAATTATGTTCCTTTCTTGCTTCTCTCAAAATTCTGTAGGATCTAATCTTGCTCAATTTGAAGTCCTGTAGCTTACCTTTTAGGGGTCCTCACACCAAATATCAGAATTTAGATTGGTTGACTAGATGGAGAGATTAACTGCTTGATTATTTTCTGCACCTCTAGTTTCTTTTCTGGACTGATGATGCCAAAAAGGATAAGGTGTGGGGTCCATTGATATCTTGATTTGGTTATTCTGCTTTGAGTAGACTCTGATTTTGATGCAAGACCTGATGACTCCGGTGACAAATCCTGCTGAATCGGACTCAACCAATTTCACTTAATTTGACCTTTAAAATATGGTTAAGCCCAATTAGGTGTGACCTGACTCAATTACTGCAATTGACATAAAACATATCAGTTCTTACATTTATTTAGTTAATTATTATACCAATTTCATCAAAATCATTAAAAACTAATAATAATAATTACTATAAAAATGCAATACATCAAATACCTTTGGGTCGTGGAGATATAAAAGACACAAGTTAGGGTGTCTAGAGAGAGAAACGAGAAGAAGAAGAGGGTCTTCTTCTAGGGTTGTTTGTTTTCATATCTTTCCTTCCTCCATCTTGAGTTTTCTGAGAGCGTCTCAGATCTAAAACTCCTCCTTCTACTTTTCATCTTTGGAAGAGTCTAAATCAAGAAGAAGGAGGCACCTAATCAACCATCAAAGAAGGATCAGCGCAGTACTAGCATACTGTGCTGATTTCCTGAAGCAGGACTTCTGATCGAGATTTGTGAGCTCGTGTGGACGACTCCTAGAGGTCGGACGTGTGTGCGGCTTGCAACATCATCCTCAAGCCCGGATCAGCGAGGTTAGAACGTCTAACTTACAAGGTAATAGATCTGATCTATTGTTTAATACATACATTAGATATAGTATAGAAACATGTTGATATGATCAACATGTAGTTCATGCTATATTTATATATTTTAATTTTTGATTTAATGCTATGTAATAATTATGTAATAGAATCTTAGATCTAGAGATTTTCTAATTTTAGAAAATAATTTTGATTTATTTTAGTCTTCCGCTGTATGATCTTGAAAAAGTTTCAAGATCTAACCCTGAAACCCTAGATCTGGTTCCTACAATTGGTATCAGAGCCTAGGTTCTTTATTACATGATTATTTATACATGCTTAGATTATTTTTAGATTAGATTTAATTTATAATCTAATTATTAAATCTAAAATTAAAATTTTAGATCAATCACGAACTGCAAGGTTGTCCTGCTGTAAGGTTTACCCCTTACAGTGCAAAGGTTGTCCTAGTTTGTGTAGATCTATCTTTAATCAAAAATTTGTTAGATATGATCTAGATTAAATTTATGATTTATTAGATTTAAAAGATGTTTAAATCTGAAATAAAATCTTTTTGTTAATAATTTTTGTGCAAAAAAATTGTTTAAAGTTGAAATTATTTCAATTACATGAACCTGTTTAGATTAGATCTAAAGTAGTTTCATATTTATTTCACTTGTATCTTGATTATGAATCAAACATGCAATATGGTTGGTAGAATCATATTGTAAAATTGTTTTACAAATATGAAAATTATTTTTTTGAAAAGCTGAACCCAACCCTCAGCCCAAAACTTAATTAAGAATTAAGAAGTTGTTTGATTAGGTTCTAGGATTGTGAATTGAAGAACCTAAGACACAAACCATAACACATTGGGTTAATGGGTTAGTGGGAATTAGGTCCATTAATTGGGTTAGACCTATGGTTAGATTGAAGATGGACTTAATTAGAGAATTAACTAAATCTAATCAATTGTTGTCTTAGATTAGGTCAAGGATTCTCTAGATCAATTACAATAGTTGTAGTTGGTCAAGTCCATGTCTTTAACGAGAACCAAATGGACTTGATTCTTGGCTAAGCGGTCTAGCACAAACTGTTAGGTTGATCTAATCGAAACTAATTAAACCAGTTGGTGTCTAAGGTAAACCAGACCGGTGGTTTTTAATTGGGAGCCCGCTTACCTGGCTATTTCTGATGGTGTCTAAGGCAAGCTTTGGCAGACCCTCCCACTGATCGAACTTACCTGGCCTCTTGGTGAAATTATATTTTGATCGGATCACTTGACTATTCGAGCTGACCCATGTCAGCTAGGTAAATCAGTGTGACTGATTTAGGTGCTCCTAGACCGGCCCTTTTAATGGTCTCCCTTAAGCTGACTTGGTGAAGCCAGTGGGAGGATCATGATAAGCTGGTTCATCTGACCTCATCCTCTATATTATTTAATTTTCTAAAATTATTAGGTCCTTAAAATGATAAAGTTATGGAGATAACTGAGTCATAGCCTCCCATTAAGGTGTTTGATAATGAGTCCATTTACTCAATAATCATTGCAGACCCAAAGACCTGGTGCTTGTTGACTAATGGAATTATCACTCATCATATGACGACTTGGAAGTGTCTCTCTAATGGTGGTTAGGTGAGCCAACCAAAGTTGGGCTTAATCATTCGTTGGTTAGATACACTAAGTATGATCATGTTAATGGTTGGACCTAACCGGATCCTTACAGTGGAGGCCAAAGCCTACTGATTAGGTTTCTGGGGCAAAATTAAAATTACTAGAAATTATTTAGAGAAACAATTGGTTATGAACCTACCCTTAGATGTACATGGGTTGGCCAACCAAAGTTGGGCTTGTGTGCAGTCTAAGTGGATTCTAGTACCCACTAAGGAATTAGGGTAATTTCTCGAATTGGAGGTAGAGGCTACCAATTCGAATAAAATAGTGAGAGAAACCTTTTGATTAAAGTCCAAATCTTTAGGTTTAATAAATCAATTACTAATTAGGTTATGGTTCTCCTTTGTGCAAATATGGCCACTTCCCTATCGCTCCGATCATTGTTGGACAATGATAAGTTGGTGGGACCCAACTTCGGTAGCGGGTACCGAAAGTTGAAGATAGTCCTGGAGCATGAACGGATCCTATATGTGATAATGGATCCTGCACCTGAGGGGCCAGCTGTCAATGCACGTGGAACAGTTAGAGACACTTACCAGAAGTGGCTTAGTGACCGGACCACGGTGTGTTGTATCATGCTGGCTGCCATGAGCGGCAAGTTCAGTCGCAGATTCGAGATGGCTCAGCCAAAGGACATGCTTCAAGTGTTGGAGGATGCCTTTGGTACACCTGATGACGTGGAGAGGCACAAGACTAGTTGTGCCATCTTCAACGTCAAAATGCGGGATGGTGCCTCTGTCACTGATCATGTATTGTACATGATCGAGCTGATGGAACGATTGAGCAAACTCGGCTTTTCCTTGCATGAGCAGCTTGGGAAAGATGCAATATTGAACTCGCTGCCCAAGTCTTATTTTCCATTCCTCACTCATTATAGAATGGCAAAGCCTGAAGTAAACTACCATGGGTTACTGGGGTTGCTTCAGAACTTTGAGAAGGATCACCAACTCCTCAAGGAGTCGGTGAACTCAGTGGGAGGTTCGTCTTCTGGTTCTCGATCCTTTGAGAAAGGGAAGAAGAACAAGAAGAAGAAAGTGAAGAAGGTGCAAGTTCAGGCTGGGACATCAGTGCAGAGCCAGACCAAAAAGATCAAGCCTGATAAGAGTCTATTCTACTGGCAAGTACCCTAGATTAGATAGTGTGTCAAATATCTACTTATGGCACTGTAGGCTAGGACATATAAACAAGAACAGAATAAACAAGTTGACTCAAGAGAGAATCCTCGAAGTCAGTGATTGTGAATCACTTCCAACCTGTGAGTCCTGTCTTCTTGGTAAAATGATCAAGTCACATTTTATTGAAAAAGATGAGAGAACTACTGAGCTCTTGGGCCTAGTACATATTGATGTATGCGGGCCCATGAGCACCAGTGCTAGAGGTGGATATTTCTACTTCATAACTTTCACAGATGACTTATCTCGATATGGATATGTCTATCTGATGAAACATAAGTCAAATTCATTTGAAATGTTCAAACGATTCCGAAGTGAAGTAGAAAAACAAACTAGAAAGAGTATTAAAACTCTTCGATCTAATCGAGGAGGAGAATACCTTTCTAGTGAATTTCTTACATATCTAGGAGAGAATGGGATTCTCTCCCAATGGACTCCTCCAGGAACACCACAGCATAATGGTGTGTCTGAAAGGAGGAATCAGACTCTGTTAGACATGGTCCGATCCATGATGGGTTTTGCTAGCTTGCCGATATCCTTCTGGGGATATGCACTCGAATCGGCCTGTTATCTGTTAAATAAGGTTCCAAATAAGTCTGTAATTAAGACTTCATATGAGATATGGACGGGACGTAAGCCAGCATTTTCACACCTTAGGGTCTGGGGTTGCCCGATCTATGTCAAACGATTAGTCACAGACAAACTTGGATCTAGGTCTGACAAATGCTCATTCATAGGGTACCCCAAAGAGACAAAAGGATATTTTTTCTACCATGCTGATGAACAAAAGGTGTTCGTCAGCCTTAAGGCAATCTTTTTAGAAAAGGAGTTCCTTGGTGAAGGAACCGTTGCCTCTAAGGTTGAACTTGATGAAGTTCAACAGGTAGAAGGACCGACACCAATAGCTGACCTGAGTCGAATATGATTAGATCAGATCCGGAGCCCAATGTACCTACACCATTAAGGCGATCCGATAGAGTACCACGTCAGTCGGACAGATACTATGATTTCTTGATCCGAAACGGTGATCCCATCGAACTTGATAAGAATAATGAGGATCCGATCACCTATATGGATGCAATGCAGAGACCTAATTCTAAGAAATGGCTTGAAGCCATGAAATCCGAAATGAAATTCATGAAGGTCAATGATGTATGGACATTGGTTGACCCACCTGAAGGGGTTAAATCCATTGGGTGTAAATGGGTCTTCAAAAGGAAGAGGGGTGCAGACGGAAAGGTGGAGACCTATAAAGCCCGTCTGGTCGCCAAGAGGTATCGTCAACGTTATGGTATTGACTATGACGAGATATTTTTTCCTGTGGTAATGCTCAAATCTATTCGGATAATGCTTGCAATAGCTGCCCATCTGGATTATGAGATCTGGCAGATGGATGTAAAGACAGCTTTCCTGAATGAAGAGCTGACCGAAGAGGTGTATATGATACAACCTGAGGGGTTCACATCCACAGATGAGTCTAAGGTGTGCAAGCTTCAGAGATCCATTTATGGATTGAAGCAAGCTTCTCGGAGTTGGAACATGCATTTTGATAAGGTGATCCAAATGTATGGCTTCATTAAGAATGGAGAAGAGCCCTGCATCTATAAATGGGCAAATGGTCCAGTTGTGGTATTCCTTGTCTTGTACGTGGATGACATTCTCTTAATCGGGAATGACATCTCCGCACTACAGAGAATAAAAATTTGGTTGTCATCACAGTTTTCCATGAAGGACTTGGGTGAAGCATCCTACATCCTAGGGATGAAGATCTATAGGAATAGATCTAAAAGGATGCTTGAGTTATCCCAATCCATGTACATAGACACTGTACTGAAGAGGTTCAGTATGGAGAATTTTAAGAAGGACTATCTACCGATAGGCCAAAGAATTTCTCTCTCTAAGAAGGATTGTTCGACAACTCCTGAAGAGAGAGAGTGTATGAGTAGAGTCCCATATGCTTCAGCCATGGGATCTATCATGTACGCCATGACATGTACAAGATCAGATGTGGCATACTCACTAGTAGTAGTAAGTAGATACCAATCTGATCCTGGAGAAAATCACTGGAAAGTGGTTAAAGCCATCCTTAAGTATTTGAGAAATACTAAGGACCAATGGTTGGTTTATGGCGAGTCAGATCTGAAACTTGTGGGGTTCACAGACTCTAGCTTCCAATCTGACCATGATGACAGCAGGAGCGTGTCGGGTTATATCTTTACTCTGAATGGTGGAGCCATCTGCTGGAAGAGTTCCAAGCAACATACTATGGCGGACTCTATTTGTGAAGCAAAGTACATCGCAGCATCGGATGCTGCGAAGGAAGCTGTGTGGCTGAGGAAATTCATCAACGAGCTCAGAGTAGCACCGTCCCTTGATGGTCCGATCCTGCTCTACTGCAACAACACTGGTGCCATAGCTCAAGCGAAGGAACCCAAAGCACATCAGCGGACGAAGCACATCTTGCGCCGCTTCCACCTGGTCTGAGAGATCGTGGATCGAGGTGACGTCGACCTTCAGAAGATCGACGGAAAGAAAAATCTGACCGACCCCTTCACTAAAGCTCTGGCGATAAAGGAGTTCGATAATCACAAGTCGAAGATGGGTATTAGATACTGTGCGAGTGGCTTTAGGATAAGTGGGAGTTGTTGGGACATATGTCCCAAAAAGCCAATCGTCAAGCTGTTGACGGTTGAGCAACCAAGTATTGTAATTGATTTGTTAATAAATAAAATATATTTGGTATTTTCATCATAAGCTTTCATCTTCTAATGAACTCCGTTGTTATGATGAAGTCCTTAGGATTATTTAGATTCGATAAAGAGAGGATTTATCGATTAGTCCTTAAATAGTTCACGATCAAATGATAGGCTGTTAATAAGGACGATAGCTTCTATCGAGCATAGATCACTGTAGGTCATATGAGTTGGTTGTTCTCTTAACCAAAGAGTGTGGAGACACTGGTATGGCATACAGGTGAGATGTACTGGTACATCATCATTGAACGTGACCAACTCCAGAGTATTCTGCTATCGAGAATATCTCTGATGGGATATAGGTATAAGTGTCCCTTAGACTTGAGATCACCTCAGTGACTTGCAAGCAACTCACTGTGCTTTGGTACTGGACTAACTGAATTTCTAATTCAGGGATGGAAGGCTTCTGGGCACAGTCAAGTACTTACAAAGTCAGAGTGTGATCGAGATGGGATTGACCACTCCAAGAGTTGGAGAAGAATGAGACGCTGTATTTCAATTTAGCAAAACCTTGGCCAGGATAATCCATCAGATGGATTTGATATTTTGAAATACAATATGGACAACCTGATCAGAGTTGACAGTTGAACTCTGGGGTGTCCTATGATCATATTGGTCAAGGGGATAAATTATATGAAAACTATATCCGCATGGATTCTAAGGATGTTGTTCTACACATTCGACCTATCCGATCGTCGGGTACCATTGCTAGATGGTCACTTCGATTGGTACAAAAATTTATTCCTGTGCTACCAGCTTAGGTTTGGACCTATGAGGTCACACATATTCAAGTTCATGATCCGATCGGATGGTTGATCAATGAATAAGAATCGTTCTAAGGTTAAATGATCAATACGATTGACATTTAACCCAGTGCAAGTGTTGCAGGAGGATCGATTAGCAATTCGATTGCTAATTGGCTTAATTTGATTAAGTCAATGGGCTGAGATTAAGTCTAATTAAATATGATTTAATTAGATTTGATTTGGGCTTGATTGGATCAAGTCCAATTGGTTTATTGGATAAGCCAAGTGCAAGGAAAAACTAGTCCTAGTTCAACTAGGACTTGGGTCAATCTAATTTCTAATTTGATTAGAAAATTAAATCAGATTTTAATCTAATTTAATCTGATTAAATTAGATTTTTAATTGGATTAAGACCTATTTTAATTGGGTTGATCTAATTTTGGTTTGATTTGGTTTGAGAAACCAAATTAAAACAAGTCATAAGATAGAATCCTAATAAGACTAGGATTCCACCTTGCACCACATAAGCCTTCCCCACGCCCTCTCTCTCATTCAACGCCAATCTTCTCTTATTTTGTGTGACAAAAGCCCTCTCCCAGGTCTCTCCTATGTTCACAAAAGGTCTCCTCTCTTCTTTCTTACATGGAAGGTGGTTTGGATCAAATAAAAAAGGAATAAGTTTTGGATTTCGAATTCTATGAGATAGAGTTTTAGAAATCCAAAACTCTTTCAATTTTGCACCGAATCTATCCAAATTTTTTTTAATTTTTGTGGATTTTAGGGTATACATTATGCTCTCTTTGCTAGTGATCTATACACAAAAATAAGGAGGAGGTGCTCAAGAGTTGGGCACCCCTTATCTTGCCATATTTGGATAAGCCTTGACTAGGTATTTGACCTAGACAAGGACTCTATCATATCTCTATGTATAAAATGAGTTTCTTCATGAAAGTTTTGGAGAATATAAAATTTTAGAGACCTTTGGGCCATCCAAAAATTAGAGAGAAATACCTTTAGGTCGTGGAGATATAAAAGACACAAGTTAGGGTGTCTAGAGAGAGAAACGAGAAGAAGAAGAGGGTCTTCTTCTAGGGTTGTTTGTTTTCATATCTTTCCTCCCTCCATCTTGAGTTTTCTGAGAGTGTCTCAGATTTGAAACTCCTCCTTCTACTTTTTATCTTTAGAAGAGTCCAAATTAAGAAGAAGGAGGCACCTAATCAACCATCAAAGAAGGATCAGCGCAGTACTAGCATACTGTGCTGATTTTCTGAAGCAGGACTTCTGATCGAGATTTGTGGGCTCGTGTGGACAACTCCTAGAGGTTGGATGTGTGTGTGGCTTGCAACATCATCCTCAAGCCTGAATCAGTGAGGTTAGAACATCTAACTTGCAAGGTAATAGATCTGATCTATTGTTTAATACATACATTAGATATAGTATAGAAACATGTTGATATGATCAACATGTAGTTCATGCTATATTTATATATTTTAATTTTTGATTTAATACTATATAATAATCATGTAATAGGATCTTAGATCTAGAGATTTTCTAATTTTAAAAAATAATTTTGATTTATTTTAGTCTTCCGCTGTATGATCTTGAAAAGTTTCAAGATCTAACCCTGAAACCCTAGATCTGGTTCCTACATACATCTCATGTATTAAAATCTGATCTAATTAGCATACTTTCAAATCTGATACATCATATATAATATCTAAAAAATATAATTTAAATTAAACTATTCAATATAAAATCTATTATAGATAGTTACTAGAACAATTCTACAACTAGTCTAGGCATGCAACAGATCAATCTTATGTATTAATTAAAATTTTATTTTTATTTTTTGATCTGAATATAATATTTATAATATCAAAAAAATAAAAAATAAATTAGATCTAATTTATATTTTAATCATATTAAAATATAAAATTATAAGACTATTCATAGATCAAACTACTCCTAGTCTAGTCATGCATCTCATACATGTTAGATCTACTTAGATTTAATTTTAAATTTTTTTGATTTCAGATCCTATCACATCTGATATGACATCTAAAATTCATTAATATCAAATAAATATAAAATAAAAATTAGATCTAAATTAGATCTGAAATAGAGCCATCAACCTGGCTCTGATACCAGTTGAAGGAAAAACCGGCTTTTTTCTTGTAGGATCTTCCAGATCTAATGAGATCTAGGGTGGAATATTTTAAAAAATTATCCTATAATTTTTAGATCTAAGATCTATTAGATCTAATTCCTATTATCTGATATTAAATCTAAAATTAAATCTAAAAATATGAGGAATAGAGAAATACCTCTAGGGTAACTAGATTATCCTGTAGATGATCGCAGCAATGCCCGAGGTTCTAAAATAGCCACGCAGTCGCTTGCCTCTACCGGTATCCACTCAAGCAAGATCTGGATCACCTTCTCCTCACAAATTTTTTTTCCAAAAATCAGATCTGGATCTAATCTGGAAGATCTTCAAAAGATCTTCTGAAGCTGGAGCAGCAGCTTCTCGACAAATCTCTACAACCTTCTAATCAGGAAGCCACCATGCCTTGGACAAGCACCAGATGGATGCCCAACCTCTTGGACGTGAAGAGGGGAGGGAGAGGAGTATAGGGGTATAGAGAAGTGGAGAGGATTTAGGCTTTTGCTGGTTATTGAGCAGAGTCTCTAAACCCTAGGCGCAGACAGGGTTTAAATAGACCCTGCTGCACCATGCAGTGCCACATCATTCGACCAATCAAAAAATTCTAATTAATTCTAAAAAAAATTTTGATTGGTAGAGTGATGTCATCTGATCATATCAGATAAAAATCTCCCAATCCCTCCTACTGTTGGCACCAACACTGGATAAGCACAGTGAGATTGGCGCCCCACAGTCCAAGTAGATCAAGGGATCAGAGTCCTCATCTCATGGGACTCTATCCTTATCCACTTGGGGCGCACGTCCAATCTGAATATGGCACCCACTTTGAGGCCCAATTTAGCAGGTGGACACTCCATAAAAAATCTCCAATGACCTCTTGCCAAGTGGCCTTCAGTCCAAAGTCCATGGGTCAACGTTTGATCGATGTCCTAAAACGAAAATGGCAGGTGACAGGAATTAGCAGGTGTTGTCCTGAATTCATTCATGAATTAAGACAAGTCCTTTTTGAGCTGGACTAGCTTCAGTCAGACTGTGAAAAACTTTCTCAAGGTTCTCTGGGTGAGTCAAATCATATTTAGCTCAGTTGAGATAGAAAAGATTATACGAGGAAAAAGTTAGGCTCAATCGTGTGCTAGCAAGATTTTCTTGAACCTAATTGGATCTAATCCAAATCAATCAAACTGGACTAGCTCAATTGATGATATCCAGACCCTAACTCTTATTTGTGTGATCCAGTTAGGTTCATTTTTGTATGATAATGAGATATATCGTGATCTCATCATCGACATCATCGAAACTCCTTTCAATGGACCAGAACTCTTCTGATTCAGACAATTAGAATGATCAATCATCAAGATCATTCTAATTACTCCCAAAATCTACCAGTGACACCTAGTAATATATGGTGCAACCCATCAAAAATAAAGACGAACCTCTCGGTGTAGCTACCTGTGTGATTGAGTTCTTCTATCATGAGTCCCGACTGAATTAGGGTTAAGGTGAACTCATCAAACCCAACATCAATCATATGAATCAATCAATTGATCTGAGTCCGATGTGAAACTCCAATGGAAAACTCTTTTTCATTATTTTACTCTGCCATGGCAATGGGCTTAAGGATTCGATCTTTCGATCATCATTAGGACTACTCTCATCTACCGAGGTTGATCGATCCCTTCTTGGTGCGATCTGGTTCCTACAATGAATATGCTACAGCCAACATACACCTCAGGGTTCTGAATGACTAGGAGATCGAGTTATGGTGTAGTCAAACTATAACACACTTAAGATGAATTATCGATGTACCTCAGGTCAAAGAACTAGACACACAGCTGCAGCATCGAGCTAGTCATCGACAAGAAGGTAGATTTTCTTATGACTGCTCGAGGTGGTCACGCTCAGTACTCTCGTTCTCAACGAATACCTATACTTTCACTCTGGTGTCTCCCACATCATAGACTCAAGACACATCTATCCTAAGGAAGTGATCGTACACTAACCTTCCGGATCAATCACCATCCTCGTGATGATCCTATGGTCAGGAGCTGTTTATGAGTTAGTTATGTAAATTCATGCCTTAAATTTTTAACTCTTAAAAATATGAATTAATATTCCTACTAACTCAAAAGATGTATCACAGACATAATGTACATAATGTAATAGTAGAATAATCCTTTTATTTATTTATAGTCAAAATTATAAATTTGTTCTTATTATTATACAAAAATGTGTCAGCCAATCTAGCATCTAGGGCACACATCTAACAGCTCCAGTGTTGTTTGTGAAGAGGAAGGATGGCTCCATGTGGTTATGTATTGATTATCGACCGCTTAATAAAGTGACTATCTAGAATAATTATCCTTTGCCATGTATTGATGATTTGTTTAATCAGCTTCAGAAAGCTAGAGTGTTTTCAAAGATAAGACCTCAGATCTGGATATCATTAGCTTAAAATCAGAAATGAGGATGTATCTAAGGTAGCCTTTCAAACTAGGTATGGTCACTATGAGTTTTTAGTGATGCCATTTGGGTTGACAAATGCTCCCACCACTTTTATGGGTCTAATGAACCAAGTGTTTCAGCAGTATCTTGATAGATTCGTGATTGTTTTTATTGATGATATACTGATATATTCTAAAGGTAAAGCAGAACATAAAGAACATTTGAGAATTATTTTGCAGATACTTCGAGAGAAACAATTATATGCTAAGTTGAGTAAGAGTGAGTTTTGGAAGGATAGAGTAGTTTTCCTAGGCCATGTGATATCAACAGAAGGTGTGTTAGTAGATCCATACAAGATCGAAGCCATTGTAATTGGGAGCCACCCACTAGTCCTATAGAAGTAAGGAGTTTTCTGGGTTTAGTAGGTTACTATAGAAGGTTTTTCGAAAACTTTTCTATCATTGCATCCCCTATGACCAAACTGCTAGAAAGAATATCAAATTTGAATGGATTGATGAATGTCAAAAGAGCCTGGAAAAATTAAAGAAATGATTAACTTTAGCTCTAGTACTGACTCTTCCTTCCAGTGGTGGAGGTTATATGATCTATAGTGATGCTTCTCACAAGGGGTTGGGTTGTGTGTTGATGCAGTATGGAAAGATTATTGCCTATGTTTCTCGACAACTTAGACCACATGAATTGAATTACCTTACCCATGATTTATAGCTTACAGCTGTGGTATTTGCTTTGAAAGTATGGAGAAATTATTTGTATGGGAAGAAATGTCAAATCTTTCACAGATCACAAAGTTTAAAGTATGTACTAACTCAGAAGATGCTGAATCTGAGACAAAGAAGATGGATGAAATTGATTAAAGATTATGATTGTACTATTGAGGATCACCTTGAAAAAGCAAATGTGGGGGCAGATGCTTAAAGCTGAAAAATCCACAGCTACTTTGTCTCACATCAAAGTAGTATATTTGCCATTGATGGTAGGATTGAGAGCACTGAATGCTCAGTTGACTGTGGGAGATTTGAGAGCCTTGTTGATAAAACACTTAATTTAAGTCATTTAAAGTAGAAAATTATATTTAATTTAGTTTATTTATTAAGAATGTGATTGCTTCTTTTTATGTTTTACAAGAAAGGTGATCGCCGATACAAAGAGTCCGATTCGTAGATCAAAAAGACTCAAGTTTGAAGAAAATTAGACTTAAAATAAAATTTAAATAAGAGAAGGATGCATACGGTATTATAGATGTTGCCCAACTATGCAACCCAAGAGGGGGGGTGAATTGGGTTTCTAAAAATTTTAAACTTAACTTACACCTTATGAAGATTGTTTAGCAATAGCAAGATAAATAAGAAGAGTATAGTTGATTCAAGGCTAATGGTTAAATGCAAGAATGCAAGAGAATAAAGAAGTTCTAAAAGGAGAGCAATTAAACACGACACAAACAAGAGGATTTATAGTAGTTCGGTGCCAACCTTGCACCTACATCCACTCCCCAAGCTCCTATTTAAAAATTTCAATCACTAACTTGTATTCAACTTGAATTACACTCGTCGGAACCTCTGACTCTAGCTATCCCAAGCTAGTCCACTTATTTTTTGGTACAAGCCAACCCAATACAATCCGATTCAAGGTTCGGATCAACCTTCCCACATTTTGGAACCCTTCCAAAACAAAAAACAGTAACTCAAAAAGAGTATTACAATTAATAGTATAGAAAATACAAAAGAAGTTTTTTAATGAGCGAATGAAGCTTTAAATACACTTTACTCAAATAGAAGAACCTTCTTTCTGATTTTCTCAAGGTGGTTGGAGACTTGAATGAGCACTTGAGGAGTTGGTAAACTTGAATTAAAGCTTCTTGAATGCTTTTGAGTGGGCTCTTGCTTAGGGCTGAAAAGTAAGCTTGAAAATCCTCTTTTCAAAATCTTTTTAACCTTCTTGATTCCCACCTTTTAGTCTCTTTTATATCTTTAAGAATGTAGAGTGCAATCTGGGCTGAAAAAGAGCCGTTAGACCACATTAAAATGAGTATTAAATGCACTTAAAATGGGTTAAAAACTAGCCGTTGCGGAACTTTCCCATCACAGGGGTCGACTCATGGGTCGACTCATGCTCATGGTTGACTCATGGGGTCGACCTCTGTGGAAAACAGCAGAAAATAATGGTTCTGTAATTTTGACCTAAAAATAGCAGAGGTCGACTCATGGGTCGACTCATGCCTGGTGGTCGACCCATGGGGTCGACTCACAGACTATGCCAGCCAAAAAATTCTGCATGCCAATCAGCCCTTTGTACCATGAGTCAACTCATGGGGTCGACTCAAATTTAAAACATGAATATCTTTCAAAATATATGTCCAAAAACTATAAAATTTTCTCCAATGGATCACAAATCTTTTGTTCTTGCTTTTTGATGCTTTCAGAATCAAGATTGATAAAATTACGATTTTGCCCTGAAATATAATAAA